>NW_027136119.1:0-176246 GCF_039906515.1 Pseudorca crassidens
ATATATTCAGGAAAAAACGCGTACGCCCTTTTTGGCCAACCAAGCAAGCTTGCAAAGGAAATCTGCACTACAATGAAGTCTCACTTCCCCCCGGTCAAAAGGGCCATCTGAAAAAAGTGTAAAATCCAGAAAGGCAGGACAGGCCATGGAGAACTGGGAGCCTTGTTATGCTGATGGGCGGGATGTAAATTGCCAACAGACACTCGGGAGAAGTGTATGGTGTTTCCTGAAACATCTAAAAAACAAAGCAACAGAGCCTAGGGCACTTCCACTTATGGTCCTATAGCTTAGGGAAATTAAAATCAAAAAGACACAGCCACCCCAAAGTTTGGAACGCCTCTGTTTACAAGAACCTCGTTTATGGTACAAGTTAAATATCGCAGAAAGTGAAAAATGGATAAAGGAGTTGTGGTATTTACTTACAAAGCAATATCACTCAGCAATGAAAACTATGTCATCAGGCCCTTAGCAGCACAATGAGTGGATTCAGGTATGACGATTCTAACTGAAATAAGTCACACAGAAAAAGAAACATCATAAGATATCAGTAATACACGGAATGTAAACTTGGCTACACAGGACCTGAATTACAGAACAGAACAGGGTCTCAAATTTAGAAAACCAACTTATGCTTGCTTAAGGGGAAAGGTGAGTTGGGGTGCTGCATAAAACCAGAGATTGAAATGAGCACAGATAAAGTTCCTTAAGCCAAATATGGAATAGACAAGAGCTACTCCTTGCTCAACGAAATGGACTCAACACCCCATATTAAACGCCTAAGAATGTACCTGACTAGTAAGTATCTTAAAACCTATGGATTGCTATGTCTCCGACAGAGAATCAAGCATGTGTACAGGGGCATAAACGCAGCAGTGATAGGATTGGAGAGGTTCGGTGAGCAAATGAAGACCCTTTGAAGTCATATTGCATGGTACCCATTCCACGGGTTTCAACTACCCAGGTTTAAGGTATTCTTCCTTCAGCTAAAACATGCATGTGGAACCCAGAGTATGATCAACCGTGTGAACGGGAGACATGTTCAAATATGTCTCAGTTTTCCTCCCCTGGTAATCGGGTGCAACATTCCAGACGCTTTACTAACACTCTCCCCACTTGGAGAGTCAGTCACTTTAACCTCCTGTTTGGCCCAGTTTGCAATTTCTGCGGAAGATGAACAGGAATAGCGAGAACCAATGAGAGACTAGCTGGAGGTGTCTGGACGGGCAAATTTAACTCTCATTTCCCACCAGGAAGAGGAATTAACCAAAGGTTCAGCTTGCCGTGCCGGAACCAGATTAGGGCCTGAAGCCATCCTGCGGTGTTGCGGCCAGCTCAAAAGAAAGCGAGTTGAAGAAAGGAGCTCAGGGGCACTGTAATTCACAAACCTGCAGAGTTATAAATGACAGCTATCGTCCAAAAATATACTGAAGTAAGGCTGCCAAGAGGACTTGAAAGCGGGGCAGAATTGCAGGAAACCGATTTCAGGAGGTAGACTGGAATTGCATTGAAAGCATAGGAAAAGAGGCAGAACGTCCACAATGATGCACTTGGCCAAAAAGGGCGTATGCGTTTTTTCCTGAATATATTCAGGAAAAAACGCATACGCCCTTTTTGGCCAACCAAGCAAGCTTGCAAAGGAAATCTGCACTACAATGAAGTCTCACTTCCCCCCGGTCAAAAGGGCCATCTGAAAAAAGTGTAAAACCCAGAAAGGCAGGACAGGCCATGGAGAACTGGGAGCCTAGTTATGCTGATAGGCGGGATGTAAATTGCCAACAGACACTGGGGAGAAGTATATGGTATTTCCTGAAACATCTAAAAAACAAAGCAACAGAGCCTAGGGCACTTCCACTTATGGTCCTATAGTTTAGGGAAATTAAAATCAAAAAGACACAGCCACCCCAAAGTTTGGGACGCCTCTGTTTACAAGAACCTCGTTTACCGTACAAGTTCAATATCACAGAAAGTGAAAAATGGATAAAGAACTTGTGGTACTTACGTACAATGCAGTATCACTCAGCAATGAAATCTATGTCATCAGGCCCGTAGCAGCATAATGAGTGGATTCAGGTACGATGATTCTAACTGAAATAAGTCACACAGAAAAAGAAACATCATAAGATATCACTAATACACGGAATGTAAACTTGGCTACACAGGAACTGAATTCCAAAACAGAACAGGGTCTCAAATTTAGAAAACCAACTTATGCTTGCTTAAGGGGAAAGGTGAGTTGGGGTGCTGCATAAAACCAGAGATTGAAATGAGCACAGATAAAGTTCCTTAAGCCAAATATGGAATAGACAAGAGCTACTCCTTGCTCAACGAAATGGACTCAACACCTCATATTAAACGCCTAAGAATGTACCTGACTAGTAAGTATCTTAAAACCTAGGGATTGCTATGTCTCCGAAAGAGAATCAAGCATGTGTACAGGGGCATAAACGCAGCAGTGATAGGATTGGAGAGGTTCGGTGAGCAAATGAAGACCCTTTGAAGTCATATTGCATGGTACCCATTCCACGGGTTTCAACTACCCAGGTTTAAGGTATTCTTCCTTCAGCTAAAACATGCATGTGGAACCTAGAGTATGATCAACCATGTGATCGGGAGACGTGTTCAAATATGTCTCAGTTTTCGTACCCTGGTACTCGGGTGCAACATTCCAGACGCTTTACTAACACTCTCCACACATGGAGAGTCAGTCCCTTTAACCTCCTGTTTGGCCCAGTTTGCAATTTCTGCGGAAGATGAACAGGAATAGCGAGAACCAATGAGAGACTAGCTGGAGGTGTCTGGATGGGCAAATTTAACTCTCATTTCCCACCAGGAAGAGGAATTAACCAAAGGCTCAGCATGCCGTGCCGGAACCAGATTAGGGCCTGAAGCCATCCTGCGGTGTTGCGGCCAGGTCACAAGAAAGCGAGTTGAAGAAAGGAGCTCAGGGGCACTGTAATTCACAAACCTGCAGAGTTATAAATGACAGCTATCGTCCAAAAATATACTGAAGTAAGGCTGCCAAGAGGACTTGAAAGTGGGGCAGAATTGCAGGAAACCGATTTCAGGAGGTAGACTGGAATTGCATTGAAAGCATAGGAAAAGAGGCAGAACGTCCACAATGATGCACTTGGCCAAAAAGGGCGTATGCGTTTTTTCCTGAATATATTCAGGAAAAAACGCATACGCCCTTTTTGGCCAACCAAGCAAACTTGCAAAGGAAATCTGCACTACAATGAAGTCTCACTTCCCCCCGGTCAAAAGGGCCATCTGAAAAAAGTGTAAAATCCAGAAAGGCAGGACAGGCCATGGAGAACTGGGAGCCTTGTTATGCTGATGGGCGGGATGTAAATTGCCAACAGACACTCGGGAGAAGTGTATGGTGTTTCCTGAAACATCTAAAAAACAAAGCAACAGAGCCTAGGGCACTTCCACTTATGGTCCTATAGCTTAGGGAAATTAAAATCAAAAAGACACAGCCAGCCCAAAGTTTGGGACGCCTCTGTTTACAAGAACCTCGTTTACTGTACAAGTTCAATATCACAGAAAGTGAAAAATGGATAAAGAACTTGTGGTACTTACGTACAATGCAGTATCACTCAGCAATGAAATCTATGTCATCAGGCCCGTAGCAGCATAATGAGTGGATTCAGGTACGATGATTCTAACTGAAATAAGTCACACAGAAAAAGAAACATCATAAGATATCACTAATACACGGAATGTAAACTTGGCTACACAGGAACTGAATTCCAAAACAGAACAGGGTCTCAAATTTAGAAAACCAACTTATGCTTGCTTAAGGGGAAAGGTGAGTTGGGGTGCTGCATAAAACCAGAGATTGAAATGAGCACAGATAAAGTTCCTTAAGCCAAATATGGAATAGACAAGAGCTACTCCTTGCTCAACGAAATGGACTCAACACCCCATATTAAACGCCTAAGAATGTACCTGACTAGTAAGTATCTTAAAACCTATGGATTGCTAGGTCTCCAAATGAGAATCAAGCGTGTGTACAGGGGCATAAATGCAGCAGTGATAGGATTGGAGAGGTTCAGTGAGCAAATGAAGACCCTTTGAAGTCATATTGCATGGTACCCATTCCATGGGTCTCAACTCTCCAGGTTTCAGGGATTCTTCCTTCAGCTAAAACATGCATGTGGAACCCAGAGTATGATCCACCGTGTGATCGGGAGACGTGTTCAAATATGTCTCAGTTTTCATCCCCTGGTACTCGGGTTCAACATTCCAGATGCTTTATTAACACTCTCCCGACTTGGAGAGTCAGTGCCTTTAACCTCCTGTTTGACCCAGTTTGCAATTTCTGCGGAAGATGAACAGGAATAGCGAGAACCAATGAGAGACTAGCTGGAGGTGTCTGGACGGGCAAATTTAACTCTCATTTCCCACCAGGAAGAGGAATTAACCAAAGGCTCAGCGTGCCGTGCCGGAACCAGATTAGGGCCTGAAGCCATCCTGCGGTGTTGCGGCCAGCTCACAAGAAAGCGAGTTGAAGAAAGGAGCTCAGGGGCACTGTAATTCACAAACCTGCAGACTTATAAATGACAGCTATCATCCAAAAATATACTGAAGTAAGGCTGCCAAGAGGACTTGAAAGCGGGGCAGAATTGCAGGAAACCGATTTCAGGAGGTAGACTGGAATTGCATTGAAAGCATAGGAAAAGAGGCAGAACGTCCACAATGATGCACTTGGCCAAAAAGGGCGTATGCGTTTTTTCCTGAATATATTCAGGAAAAAACGCATACGCCCTTTTTGGCCAACCAAGCAAGCTTGCAAAGGAAATCTGCACTACAATGAAGTCTCACTTCCCCCCGGTCAAAAGGGCCATCTGGAAAAAGTGTAAAACCCAGAAAGGCAGGACAGGCCATGGAGAACTGGGAGCCTTGTTATGCTGATGGGCGGGATGTAAATTGCCAACAGACACTGGGGAGAAGTATATGGTATTTCCAGAAACATCTAAAAAACAAAGCAACAGAGCCTAGGGCACTTCCACTTATGGTCCTATAGTTTAGGGAAATTAAAATCAAAAAGACACAGCCACCCCAAAGTTTGGGACGCCTCTGTTTACAAGAACCTCGTTTACCGTACAAGTTCAATATCACAGAAAGTGAAAAATGGATAAAGAACTTGTGGTACTTACGTACAATGCAGTATCACTCAGCAATGAAATCTATGTCATCAGGCCCGTAGCAGCATAATGAGTGGATTCAGGTACGATGATTCTAACTGAAATAAGTCACACAGAAAAAGAAACATCATAAGATATCACTAATACACGGAATGTAAACTTGGCTACACAGGAACTGAATTCCAAAACAGAACAGGGTCTCAAATTTAGAAAACCAACTTATGCTTGCTTAAGGGGAAAGGTGAGTTGGGGTGCTGCATAAAACCAGAGATTGAAATGAGCACAGATAAAGTTCCTTAAGCCAAATATGGAATAGACAAGAGCTACTCCTTGCTCAACGAAATGGACTCAACACCCCATATTAAACGCCTAAGAATGTACCTGACTAGTAAGTATCTTAAAACCTAGGGATTGCTATGTCTCCGAAAGAGAATCAAGCATGTGTACAGGGGCATAAATGCAGCAGTGATAGGATTGGAGAGTTTCGGTGAGCAAATGAAGACCCTTTGAAGTCATATTACATGGTACCCATTCCACGGGTTTCAACTACCCAGGTTTAAGGTATTCTTCCTTCAGCTAAAACATGTATGTGGAACCTAGAGTATGATCAACCATGTGATCGGGAGACGTGTTCAAATATGTCTCAGTTTTCGTACCCTGGTACTCAGGTGCAACATTCCAGACGCTTTACTAACACTCTCCACACATGGAGAGTCAGTCCCTTTAACCTCCTGTTTGGCCCAGTTTGCAATTTCTGCGGAAGATGAACAGGAATAGCGAGAACCAATGAGAGACTAGCTGGAGGTGTCTGGACGGGCAAATTTAACTCTCATTTCCCACCAGGAAGAGGAATTAACCAAAGGCTCAGCATGCCGTGCAGGAACCAGATTAGGGCCTGAAGCCATCCTGCGGTGTTGCGGCCAGGTCACAAGAAAGCGAGTTGAAGAAAGGAGCTCAGGGGCACTGTAATTCACAAACCTGCAGAGTTATAAATGACAGCTATCGTCCAAAAATATACTGAAGTAAGGCTGCCAAGAGGACTTGAAAGTGGGGCAGAATTGCAGGAAACCGATTTCAGGAGGTAGACTGGAATTGCATTGAAAGCATAGGAAAAGAGGCAGAACGTCCACAATGATGCACTTGGCCAAAAAGGGCGTATGCGTTTTTTCCTGAATATATTCAGGAAAAAACGCATACGCCCTTTTTGGCCAACCAAGCAAACTTGCAAAGGAAATCTGCACTACAATGAAGTCTCACTTCCCCCCGGTCAAAAGGGCCATCTGAAAAAAGTGTAAAATCCAGAAAGGCAGGACAGGCCATGGAGAACTGGGAGCCTTGTTATGCTGATGGGCGGGATGTAAATTGCCAACAGACACTCGGGAGAAGTGTATGGTGTTTCCTGAAACATCTAAAAAACAAAGCAACAGAGCCTAGGGCACTTCCACTTATGGTCCTATAGCTTAGGGAAATTAAAATCAAAAAGACACAGCCACCCCAAAGTTTGGGACGCCTCTGTTTACAAGAACCTCGTTTACTGTACAAGTTCAATATCACAGAAAGTGAAAAATGGATAAAGAACTTGTGGTACTTACGTACAATGCAGTATCACTCAGCAATGAAATCTATGTCATCAGGCCCGTAGCAGCATAATGAGTGGATTCAGGTACGATGATTCTAACTGAAATAAGTCACACAGAAAAAGAAACATCATAAGATATCACTAATACACGGAATGTAAACTTGGCTACACAGGAACTGAATTCCAAAACAGAACAGGGTCTCAAATTTAGAAAACCAACTTATGCTTGCTTAAGGGGAAAGGTGAGTTGGGGTGCTGCATAAAACCAGAGATTGAAATGAGCACAGATAAAGTTCCTTAAGCCAAATATGGAATAGACAAGAGCTACTCCTTGCTCAACGAAATGGACTCAACACCCCATATTAAACGCCTAAGAATGTACCTGACTAGTAAGTATCTTAAAACCTATGGATTGCTATGTCTCCAAATGAGAATCAAGCGTGTGTACAGGGGCATAAATGTAGCAGTGATAGGATTGGAGAGGTTCAGTGAGCAAATGAAGACCCTTTGAAGTCATATTGCATGGTACCCATTCCATGGGTCTCAACTCTGCAGGTTTCAGGGATTCTTCCTTCAGCTAAAACATGCATGTGGAACCCAGAGTATGATCCACCGTGTGATCGGGAGACGTGTTCAAATATGTCTCAGTTTTCATCCCCTGGTACTCGGGTTCAACATTCCAGATGCTTTATTAACACTCTCCCGACTTGGAGAGTCAGTGCCTTTAACCTCCTGTTTGACCCAGTTTGCAATTTCTGCGGAAGATGAACAGGAATAGCGAGAACCAATGAGAGACTAGCTGGAGGTGTCTGGACGGGCAAATTTAACTCTCATTTCCCACCAGGAAGAGGAATTAACCAAAGGCTCAGCGTGCCGTGCCGGAACCAGATTAGGGCCTGAAGCCATCCTGCGGTGTTGCGGCCAGCTCACAAGAAAGCGAGTTGAAGAAAGGAGCTCAGGGGCACTGTAATTCACAAACCTGCAGACTTATAAATGACAGCTATCATCCAAAAATATACTGAAGTAAGGCTGCCAAGAGGACTTGAAAACGGGGCAGAATTGCAGGAAACCGATTTCAGGAGGTAGACTGGAATTGCATTGAAAGCATAGGAAAAGAGGCAGAACGTCCACAATGATGCACTTGGCCAAAAAGGGCGTATGCGTTTTTTCCTGAATATATTCAGGAAAAAACGCATACGCCCTTTTTGGCCAACCAAGCAAGCTTGCAAAGGAAATCTGCACTACAATGAAGTCTCACTTCCCCCCGGTCAAAAGGGCCATCTGAAAAAAGTGTAAAACCCAGAAAGGCAGGACAGGCCATGGAGAACTGGGAGCCTTGTTATGCTGATAGGCGGGATGTAAATTGCCAACAGACACTGGGGAGAAGTATATGGTGTTTCCTGAAACATCTAAAAAACAAAGCAACAGAGCCTAGGGCACTTCCACTTATGGTCCTATAGTTTAGGGAAATTAAAATCAAAAAGACACAGCCACCCCAAAGTTTGGGACGCCTCTGTTTACAAGAACCTCGTTTACCGTACAAGTTCAATATCACAGAAAGTGAAAAATGGATAAAGAACTTGTGGTACTTACGTACAATGCAGTATCACTCAGCAATGAAATCTATGTCATCAGGCCCGTAGCAGCATAATGAGTGGATTCAGGTACGATGATTCTAACTGAAATAAGTCACACAGAAAAAGAAACATCATAAGATATCACTAATACACGGAATGTAAACTTGGCTACACAGGAATTGAATTCCAAAACAGAACAGGGTCTCAAATTTAGAAAACCAACTTATGCTTGCTTAAGGGGAAAGGTGAGTTGGGGTGCTGCATAAAACCAGAGATTGAAATGAGCACAGATAAAGTTCCTTAAGCCAAATATGGAATAGACAAGAGCTAATCCTTGCTCAACGAAATGGACTCAACACCGCATATTAAACGCCTAAGAATGTACCTGACTAGTAAGTATCTTAAAACCTATGGATTGCTATGTCTCCGAAAGAGAATCAAGCATGTGTACAGGGGCATAAATGCAGCAGTGATAGGATTGGAGAGGTTCGGTGAGCAAATGAAGACCCTTTGAAGTCATATTGCATGGTACCCATTCCACGGGTTTCAACTACCCAGGTTTAAGGTATTCTTCCTTCAGCTAAAACATGCATGTGGAACCTAGAGTATGATCAACCATGTGATCGGGAGACGTGTTCAAATATGTCTCAGTTTTCGTACCCTGGTACTCGGGTGCAACATTCCAGACGCTTTACTAACACTCTCCACACTTGGAGAGTCAGTCCCTTTAACCTCCTGTTTGGCCCAGTTTGCAATTTCTGCGGAAGATGAACAGGAATAGCGAGAACCAATGAGAGACTAGCTGGAGGTGTCTGGACGGGCAAATTTAACTCTCATTTCCCACCAGGAAGAGGAATTAACCAAAGGCTCAGCGTGCCGTGCCGGAACCAGATTAGGGCCTGAAGCCATCCTGCGGTGTTGCGGCCAGGTCACAAGAAAGCGAGTTGAAGAAAGGAGCTCAGGGGCACTGTAATTCACAAACCTGCAGAGTTATAAATGACAGCTATCGTCCAAAAATATACTGAAGTAAGGCTGCCAAGAGGACTTGAAAGTGGGGCAGAATTGCAGGAAACCGATTTCAGGAGGTAGACTGGAATTGCATTGAAAGCATAGGAAAAGAGGCAGAACGTCCACAATGATGCACTTGGCCAAAAAGGGCGTATGCGTTTTTTCCTGAATATATTCAGGAAAAAACGCATACGCCCTTTTTGGCCAACCAAGCAAACTTGCAAAGGAAATCTGCACTACAATGAAGTCTCACTTCCCCCCGGTCAAAAGGGCCATCTGAAAAAAGTGTAAAATCCAGAAAGGCAGGACAGGCCATGGAGAACTGGGAGCCTTGTTATGCTGATGGGCGGGATGTAAATTGCCAACAGACACTCGGGAGAAGTGTATGGTGTTTCCTGAAACATCTAAAAAACAAAGCAACAGAGCCTAGGGCACTTCCACTTATGGTCCTATAGCTTAGGGAAATTAAAATCAAAAAGACACAGCCACCCCAAAGTTTGGGACGCCTCTGTTTACAAGAACCTCGTTTACTGTACAAGTTCAATATCACAGAAAGTGAAAAATGGATAAAGAACTTGTGGTACTTACGTACAATGCAGTGTCACTCAGCAATGAAATCTATGTCATCAGGCCCGTAGCAGCATAATGAGTGGATTCAGGTACGATGATTCTAACTGAAATAAGTCACACAGAAAAAGAAACATCATTAGATATCACTAATACACGGAATGTAAACTTGGCTACACAGGAACTGAATTCCAAAACAGAACAGGGTCTCAAATTTAGAAAACCAACTTATGCTTGCTTAAGGGGAAAGGTGAGTTGGGGTGCTGCATAAAACCAGAGATTGAAATGAGCACAGATAAAGTTCCTTAAGCCAAATATGGAATAGACAAGAGCTACTCCTTGCTCAACGAAATGGACTCAACACCCCATATTAAACGCCTAAGAATGTACCTGACTAGTAAGTATCTTAAAACCTATGGATTGCTATGTCTCCAAATGAGAATCAAGCGTGTGTACAGGGGCATAAATGCAGCAGTGATAGGATTGGAGAGGTTCAGTGAGCAAATGAAGACCCTTTGAAGTCATATTGCATGGTACCCATTCCATGGGTCTCAACTCTCCAGGTTTCAGGGATTCTTCCTTCAGCTAAAACATGCATGTGGAACCCAGAGTATGATCCACCGTGTGATCGGGAGACGTGTTCAAATATGTCTCAGTTTTCATCCCCTGGTACTCGGGTTCAACATTCCAGATGCTTTATTAACACTCTCCCGACTTGGAGAGTCAGTGCCTTTAACCTCCTGTTTGACCCAGTTTGCAATTTCTGCGGAAGATGAACAGGAATAGCGAGAACCAATGAGAGACTAGCTGGAGGTGTCTGGACGGGCAAATTTAACTCTCATTTCCCACCAGGAAGAGGAATTAACCAAAGGCTCAGCGTGCTGTGCCGGAACCAGATTAGGTCCTGAAGCCATCCTGTGGTGTTGCGGCCAGCTCACAAGAAAGCGAGTTGAAGAAAGGAGCTCAGGGGCACTGTAATTCACAAACCTGCAGAGTTATAAATGACAGCTATCGTCCAAAAATATACTGAAGTAAGGCTGCCAAGAGAACTTGAAAGCGGGGCAGAATTGCAGAAAACCGATTTCAGGAGGTAGACTGGAATTGCATTGAAAGCATAGGAAAAGAGGCAGAACGTCCACAATGATGCACTTGGCCAAAAAGGTCGTATGCGTTTTTTCCTGAATATATTCAGGAAAAAACGCATACGCCCTTTTTGGCCAACCAAGCAAGCTTGCAAAGGAAATCTGCACTACAATGAAGTCTCACTTCCCCCCGGTCAAAAGGGCCATCTGAAAAAAGTGTAAAATCCAGAAAGGCAGGACAGGCCATGGAGAACTGGGAGCCTTGTTATGCTGATGGGCGGGATGTAAATTGCCAACAGACACTCGGGAGAAGTGTATGGTGTTTCCTGAAACATGTAAAAAACAAAGCAACAGAGCCTAGGGCACTTCCACTTATGGTCCTATAGCTTAGGGAAATTAAAATCAAAAAGACACAGCCACCCCAAAGTTTGGGACGCCTCTGTTTACAAGAACCTCGTTTACCGTACAAGTTCAATATCACAGAAAGTGAAAAATGGATAAAGAACTTGCGGTTGTTACGTACAATGCAGTATCACTCAGCAATGAAATCTATGTCATCAAGCCCGTAGAAGCATAATGAGTGGATTCAGGTACGATGATTCTAACTGAAATAAGTCACACAAAAAAAGAAAGAACATAAGATATCACTAATACACGGAATGTAAACTTGGCTACACAGGAACTGAATTACAGAACAGAACAGGGTCTCAAATTTAGAAAACCAACTTATGCTTGCTTAAGGGGAAAGGTGAGTTGGGGTGCTGCATAAAACCAGAGATTGAAATGAGCACAGATAAAGTTCCTTAAGCCAAATATGGAATAGACAAGAGCTACTCCTTGCTCAACGAAATGGACTCAACACCGCATATTAAACGCCTAAGAATGTACCTGACTAGTAAGTATCTTAAAACCTATGGATTGCTATGTCTCCGAAAGAGAATCAAGCATGTGTACAGGGGCATAAACGCAGCAGTGATAGGATTGGAGAGGTTCGGTGAGCAAATGAAGACCCTTTGAAGTCATATTGCATGGTACCCATTCCACGGGTTTCAACTACCCAGGTTTAAGGTATTCTTCCTTCAGCTAAAACATGCATGTGGAACCTAGAGTATGATCAACCATGTGATCGGGAGACGTGTTCAAATATGTCTCAGTTTTCGTACCCTGGTACTCGGGTGCAACATTCCAGACGCTTTACTAACACTCTCCCGACTTGGAGAGTCAGTCCCTTTAACCTCCTGTTTGGCCCAGTTTGCAATTTCTGCGGAAGATGAACAGGAATAGCGAGAACCAATGAGAGACTAGCTGGAGGTGTCTGGACGGGCAAATTTAACTCTCATTTCCCACCAGGAAGAGGAATTAACCAAAGGCTCAGCGTGCCGTGCCGGAACCAGATTAAGGCCTGAAGCCATCCTGCGGTGTTGCGGCCAGGTCTCAAGAAAGCGAGATGAAGAAAGGAGCTCAGGGGCACTGTAATTCACAAACCTGCAGAGTTATAAATGACAGCTATCGTCCAAAAATATACTGAAGTAAGGCTGCCAAGAGGACTTGAAAGCGGGGCAGAATTGCAGGAAACCGATTTCAGGAGGTAGACTGGAATTGCATTGAAAGCATAGGAAAAGAGGCAGAACGTCCACAATGATGCACTTGGCCAAAAAGGGTGTATGCGTTTTTCCCTGAATATATTCAGGAAAAAACGCATACGCCCTTTTTGGCCAACCAAGCAAGCTTGCAAAGGACATCTGCACTACAATGAAGTCTCACTTCCCCCCGGTCAAAAGGGCCATCTGAAAAAAGTGTAAAATCCAGAAAAGCAGGACAGGCCATGTAGAAATGGGAGCCTTGTTATGCTGATGGGCAGGATGTAAATTGCCAACAGACACTCGGGAGAAGTGTATGGTGTTTCCTGAAATATCTAAAAAACAAAGCAACAGAGCCTAGGGCACTTCCACTTATGGTCCTATAGCTTAGGGAAATTAAAATCAAAAAGACACAGCCACCCCAAAGTTTGGGACACCTCTGTTTACAAGAACCTCGTTTACAGTACAAGTTCAACATCGCAGAAAGTGAAAAATGGATAAAGAAGTTGTGGTATTTACTTACAAAGCAATATCACTCAGCAATGAAATCTATGTCATCAGGCCCGTAGCAGCACAATGAGTGGATTCAGGTATGATGACTCTAACTGAAATAAGTCACACAGAAAAAGAAACATCATAAGATATCAGTAATACACGGAATGTAAACTTGGCTACACAGGAACCGAATTACAGAACAGAACAGGGTCTCAAATTTAGAAAAGCAACTTATGCTTGCTTAAGGGGAAAGGTGAGTTGGGGTGCTGCATAAAACCAGAGATTGAAATGAGCTCAGATAAAGTTCCTTAAGCCAAATATGGAATAGACAAGAGCTACTCCTTGCTCAACGAAATGGACTCAACACCGCATATTAAACGCCTAAGAATGTACCTGGCTAGTAAGTATCTTAAAACCTATGGATTGCTATGTCTCCGAAAGAGAATCAAACATATGTACAGGGGCATAAATGCAGCAGTGATAGGATTGGAGAGGTTCGGTGAGCAAATGAAGACCCTTTGAAATCATATTGCATGGTACCAATTACACGGGTCTCAACTCTCCAGGTTTAAGGTATTCTTCCTTCAGCTAAAACATGCATGTGGAACCCAGAGTATGATCAACCATGTGATCGGGAGACGTGTTCAAATATGTCTCAGTTTTCGTACCCTTGTACTCGGGTGCAACATTCCAGACGCTTTACTAACACTCCCCCCACTTGGAGAGTCAGTGCCTTTAACCTCCTGTTTGGCCCAGTTTGCAATTACTGCGGAAGATGAACAGGAATAGGGAGAACCAATGAGAGACTAGCTGGAGGTGTCTGAACGGGCAAATTTACCTCTCATTACCCACCAGGAAGAGGAATTAACCAAAGGCTCAGGGTGCCGTGCCGGAACCAGATTAGGGCCTGAAGCCATCCTGCGGTCTTGCGGCCAGCTCATAAGAAAACGAGTTGAAGAAAGGAGCTCAGGGTCACTGTAATTCACAATCCTGCAGAGTTATAAATGACAGCTATCGTCCAAAAATATACTGAAGTAAGGCTGCCAAGAGGACTTGAAAGCGGGTCAGAATTGCAGGAAACCGATTTCAGGAGGTAGACTGGAATTGCATTGAAAGCATAGGAAAAGAGGCAGAACGTCCACAATGATGCACTTGGCCAAAAAGGGCGTATGCGTTTTTTCCTGAATATATTCAGGAAAAAACGTATACGCCCTTTTTGGCCAACCAAGCAAGCTTGCAAAGGAAATCTGCACTACAATGAAGTCTCACTTCCCCCCCGGTCAAAAGGGCCATCTGAAAAAAGTGTAAAATCCAGAGGGCAGGACAGGCCATGGAGAACTGGGAGCCTTGTTATGCTGATGGGCGGGATGTAAATTGCCAACAGACACTCGGGAGAAGTGTATGGTGTTTCCTGAAGCATCTAAAAAACAAAGCAACAGAGCCTAGGGCACTTCCACTTATGGTCCTATAGCTTAGGGAAATTAAAATCAAAAAGACACAGCCACCCCAAAGTTTGGGACGCCTCTGTTTACAAGAACCTCGTTTACTGTACAAGTTCAATATCACAGAAAGTGAAAAATGGATAAAGAACTTGCGGTTCTTACGTACAATGCAGTATCACTCAGCAATGAAATCTATGTCATCAGGCCCGTAGCAGCATAATGAGTGGATTCAGGTACGATGATTCTAACTGAAATAAGTCACACAGAAAAAGAAACATCATAAGATATCACTAATACACGGAATGTAAACTTGGCTACACAGGAACTGAATTCCAAAACAGAACAGGGTCTCAAATTTAGAAAACCAACTTATGCTTGCTTAAGGGGAAAGGTGAGTTGGGGTGCTGCATAAAACCAGAGATTGAAATGAGCACAGATAAAGTTCCTTAAGCCAAATATGGAATAGACAAGAGCTACTCCTTGCTCAACGAAATGGACTCAACACCCCATATTAAACGCCTAAGAATGTACCTGACTAGTAAGTATCTTAAAACCTATGGATTGCTATGTCTCCAAATGAGAATCAAGCGTGTGTACAGGGGCATAAATGCAGCAGTGATAGGATTGGAGAGGTTCAGTGAGCAAATGAAGACCCTTTGAAGTCATATTGCATGGTACCCATTCCATGGGTCTCAACTCTCCAGGTTTCAGGGATTCTTCCTTCAGCTAAAACATGCATGTGGAACCCAGAGTATGATCCACCGTGTGATCGGGAGACGTGTTCAAATATGTCTCAGTTTTCATCCCCTGGTACTCGGGTTCAACATTCCAGATGCTTTATTAACACTCTCCCGACTTGGAGAGTCAGTGCCTTTAACCTCCTGTTTGACCCAGTTTGCAATTTCTGCGGAAGATGAACAGGAATAGCGAGAACCAATGAGAGACTAGCTGGAGGTGTCTGGACGGGCAAATTTAACTCTCATTTCCCACCAGGAAGAGGAATTAACCAAAGGCTCAGCGTGCCGTGCCGGAACCAGATTAGGGCCTGAAGCCATCCTGCGGTGTTGCGGCCAGCTCACAAGAAAGCGAGTTGAAGAAAGGAGCTCAGGGGCACTGTAATTCACAAACCTGCAGACTTATAAATGACAGCTATCATCCAAAAATATACTGAAGTAAGGCTGCCAAGAGGACTTGAAAGCGGGGCAGAATTGCAGGAAACCGATTTCAGGAGGTAGACTGGAATTGCATTGAAAGCATAGGAAAAGAGGCAGAACGTCCACAATGATGCACTTGGCCAAAAAGGGCGTACGCGTTTTTTCCTGAATATATTCAGGAAAAAACGCATACGCCCTTTTTGGCCAACCAAGCAAGCTTGCAAAGGAAATCTGCACTACAATGAAGTCTCACTTCCCCCCGGTCAAAAGGGCCATCTGAAAAAAGTGTAAAACCCAGAAAGGCAGGACAGGCCATGGAGAACTGGGAGCCTTGTTATGCTGATGGGCGGGATGTAAATTGCCAACAGACACTGGGGAGAAGTATATGGTATTTCCAGAAACATCTAAAAAACAAAGCAACAGAGCCTAGGGCACTTCCACTTATGGTCCTATAGTTTAGGGAAATTAAAATCAAAAAGACACAGCCACCCCAAAGTTTGGGACGCCTCTGTTTACAAGAACCTCGTTTACCGTACAAGTTCAATATCACAGAAAGTGAAAAATGGATAAAGAACTTGCGGTTGTTACGTACAATGCAGTATCACTCAGCAATGAAATCTATGTCATCAAGCCCGTAGAAGCATAATGAGTGGATTCAGGTACGATGATTCTAACTGAAATAAGTCACACAAAAAAAGAAAGAACATAAGATATCACTAATACACGGAATGTAAACTTGGCTACACAGGAACTGAATTACAGAACAGAACAGGGTCTCAAATTTAGAAAACCAACTTATGCTTGCTTAAGGGGAAAGGTGAGTTGGGGTGCTGCATAAAACCAGAGATTGAAATGAGCACAGATAAAGTTCCTTAAGCCAAATATGGAATAGACAAGAGCTACTCCTTGCTCAACGAAATGGACTCAACACCGCATATTAAACGCCTAAGAATGTACCTGACTAGTAAGTATCTTAAAACCTATGGATTGCTATGTCTCCGAAAGAGAATCAAGCATGTGTACAGGGGCATAAACGCAGCAGTGATAGGATTGGAGAGGTTCGGTGAGCAAATGAAGACCCTTTGAAGTCATATTGCATGGTACCCATTCCACGGGTTTCAACTACCCAGGTTTAAGGTATTCTTCCTTCAGCTAAAACATGCATGTGGAACCTAGAGTATGATCAACCATGTGATCGGGAGACGTGTTCAAATATGTCTCAGTTTTCGTACCCTGGTACTCGGGTGCAACATTCCAGACGCTTTACTAACACTCTCCCGACTTGGAGAGTCAGTCCCTTTAACCTCCTGTTTGGCCCAGTTTGCAATTTCTGCGGAAGATGAACAGGAATAGCGAGAACCAATGAGAGACTAGCTGGAGGTGTCTGGACGGGCAAATTTAACTCTCATTTCCCACCAGGAAGAGGAATTAACCAAAGGCTCAGCGTGCCGTGCCGGAACCAGATTAAGGCCTGAAGCCATCCTGCGGTGTTGCGGCCAGGTCTCAAGAAAGCGAGATGAAGAAAGGAGCTCAGGGGCACTGTAATTCACAAACCTGCAGAGTTATAAATGACAGCTATCGTCCAAAAATATACTGAAGTAAGGCTGCCAAGAGGACTTGAAAGCGGGGCAGAATTGCAGGAAACCGATTTCAGGAGGTAGACTGGAATTGCATTGAAAGCATAGGAAAAGAGGCAGAACGTCCACAATGATGCACTTGGCCAAAAAGGGTGTATGCGTTTTTCCCTGAATATATTCAGGAAAAAACGCATACGCCCTTTTTGGCCAACCAAGCAAGCTTGCAAAGGACATCTGCACTACAATGAAGTCTCACTTCCCCCCGGTCAAAAGGGCCATCTGAAAAAAGTGTAAAATCCAGAAAAGCAGGACAGGCCATGTAGAAATGGGAGCCTTGTTATGCTGATGGGCAGGATGTAAATTGCCAACAGACACTCGGGAGAAGTGTATGGTGTTTCCTGAAATATCTAAAAAACAAAGCAACAGAGCCTAGGGCACTTCCACTTATGGTCCTATAGCTTAGGGAAATTAAAATCAAAAAGACACAGCCACCCCAAAGTTTGGGACACCTCTGTTTACAAGAACCTCGTTTACAGTACAAGTTCAACATCGCAGAAAGTGAAAAATGGATAAAGAAGTTGTGGTATTTACTTACAAAGCAATATCACTCAGCAATGAAATCTATGTCATCAGGCCCGTAGCAGCACAATGAGTGGATTCAGGTATGATGACTCTAACTGAAATAAGTCACACAGAAAAAGAAACATCATAAGATATCAGTAATACACGGAATGTAAACTTGGCTACACAGGAACCGAATTACAGAACAGAACAGGGTCTCAAATTTAGAAAAGCAACTTATGCTTGCTTAAGGGGAAAGGTGAGTTGGGGTGCTGCATAAAACCAGAGATTGAAATGAGCTCAGATAAAGTTCCTTAAGCCAAATATGGAATAGACAAGAGCTACTCCTTGCTCAACGAAATGGACTCAACACCGCATATTAAACGCCTAAGAATGTACCTGGCTAGTAAGTATCTTAAAACCTATGGATTGCTATGTCTCCGAAAGAGAATCAAACATATGTACAGGGGCATAAATGCAGCAGTGATAGGATTGGAGAGGTTCGGTGAGCAAATGAAGACCCTTTGAAATCATATTGCATGGTACCAATTACACGGGTCTCAACTCTCCAGGTTTAAGGTATTCTTCCTTCAGCTAAAACATGCATGTGGAACCCAGAGTATGATCAACCATGTGATCGGGAGACGTGTTCAAATATGTCTCAGTTTTCGTACCCTTGTACTCGGGTGCAACATTCCAGACGCTTTACTAACACTCCCCCCACTTGGAGAGTCAGTGCCTTTAACCTCCTGTTTGGCCCAGTTTGCAATTACTGCGGAAGATGAACAGGAATAGGGAGAACCAATGAGAGACTAGCTGGAGGTGTCTGAACGGGCAAATTTACCTCTCATTACCCACCAGGAAGAGGAATTAACCAAAGGCTCAGGGTGCCGTGCCGGAACCAGATTAGGGCCTGAAGCCATCCTGCGGTCTTGCGGCCAGCTCATAAGAAAACGAGTTGAAGAAAGGAGCTCAGGGTCACTGTAATTCACAATCCTGCAGAGTTATAAATGACAGCTATCGTCCAAAAATATACTGAAGTAAGGCTGCCAAGAGGACTTGAAAGCGGGTCAGAATTGCAGGAAACCGATTTCAGGAGGTAGACTGGAATTGCATTGAAAGCATAGGAAAAGAGGCAGAACGTCCACAATGATGCACTTGGCCAAAAAGGGCGTATGCGTTTTTTCCTGAATATATTCAGGAAAAAACGTATACGCCCTTTTTGGCCAACCAAGCAAGCTTGCAAAGGAAATCTGCACTACAATGAAGTCTCACTTCCCCCCCGGTCAAAAGGGCCATCTGAAAAAAGTGTAAAATCCAGAGGGCAGGACAGGCCATGGAGAACTGGGAGCCTTGTTATGCTGATGGGCGGGATGTAAATTGCCAACAGACACTCGGGAGAAGTGTATGGTGTTTCCTGAAGCATCTAAAAAACAAAGCAACAGAGCCTAGGGCACTTCCACTTATGGTCCTATAGCTTAGGGAAATTAAAATCAAAAAGACACAGCCACCCCAAAGTTTGGGACGCCTCTGTTTACAAGAACCTCGTTTACTGTACAAGTTCAATATCACAGAAAGTGAAAAATGGATAAAGAACTTGCGGTTCTTACGTACAATGCAGTATCACTCAGCAATGAAATCTATGTCATCAGGCCCGTAGCAGCATAATGAGTGGATTCAGGTACGATGATTCTAACTGAAATAAGTCACACAGAAAAAGAAACATCATAAGATATCACTAATACACGGAATGTAAACTTGGCTACACAGGAACTGAATTCCAAAACAGAACAGGGTCTCAAATTTAGAAAACCAACTTATGCTTGCTTAAGGGGAAAGGTGAGTTGGGGTGCTGCATAAAACCAGAGATTGAAATGAGCACAGATAAAGTTCCTTAAGCCAAATATGGAATAGACAAGAGCTACTCCTTGCTCAACGAAATGGACTCAACACCCCATATTAAACGCCTAAGAATGTACCTGACTAGTAAGTATCTTAAAACCTATGGATTGCTATGTCTCCAAATGAGAATCAAGCGTGTGTACAGGGGCATAAATGCAGCAGTGATAGGATTGGAGAGGTTCAGTGAGCAAATGAAGACCCTTTGAAGTCATATTGCATGGTACCCATTCCATGGGTCTCAACTCTCCAGGTTTCAGGGATTCTTCCTTCAGCTAAAACATGCATGTGGAACCCAGAGTATGATCCACCGTGTGATCGGGAGACGTGTTCAAATATGTCTCAGTTTTCATCCCCTGGTACTCGGGTTCAACATTCCAGATGCTTTATTAACACTCTCCCGACTTGGAGAGTCAGTGCCTTTAACCTCCTGTTTGACCCAGTTTGCAATTTCTGCGGAAGATGAACAGGAATAGCGAGAACCAATGAGAGACTAGCTGGAGGTGTCTGGACGGGCAAATTTAACTCTCATTTCCCACCAGGAAGAGGAATTAACCAAAGGCTCAGCGTGCCGTGCCGGAACCAGATTAGGGCCTGAAGCCATCCTGCGGTGTTGCGGCCAGCTCACAAGAAAGCGAGTTGAAGAAAGGAGCTCAGGGGCACTGTAATTCACAAACCTGCAGACTTATAAATGACAGCTATCATCCAAAAATATACTGAAGTAAGGCTGCCAAGAGGACTTGAAAGCGGGGCAGAATTGCAGGAAACCGATTTCAGGAGGTAGACTGGAATTGCATTGAAAGCATAGGAAAAGAGGCAGAACGTCCACAATGATGCACTTGGCCAAAAAGGGCGTACGCGTTTTTTCCTGAATATATTCAGGAAAAAACGCGTACGCCCTTTTTGGCCAACCAAGCAAGCTTGCAAAGGAAATCTGCACTACAATGAAGTCTCACTTCCCCCCGGTCAAAAGGGCCATCTGAAAAAAGTGTAAAACCCAGAAAGGCAGGACAGGCCATGGAGAACTGGGAGCCTTGTTATGCTGATGGGCGGGATGTAAATTGCCAACAGACACTGGGGAGAAGTATATGGTATTTCCAGAAACATCTAAAAAACAAAGCAACAGAGCCTAGGGCACTTCCACTTATGGTCCTATAGTTTAGGGAAATTAAAATCAAAAAGACACAGCCACCCCAAAGTTTGGGACGCCTCTGTTTACAAGAACCTCGTTTACCGTACAAGTTCAATATCACAGAAAGTGAAAAATGGATAAAGAACTTGTGGTACTTACGAACAATGCAGTATCACTCAGCAATGAAATCTATGTCATCAGGCCCGTAGCAGCATAATGAGTGGATTCAGGTACGATGATTCTAACTGAAATAAGTCACACAGAAAAAGAAACATCATAAGATATCACTAATACACGGAATGTAAACTTGGCTACACAGGAACTGAATTCCAAAACAGAACAGGGTCTCAAATTTAGAAAACCAACTTATGCTTGCTTAAGGGGAAAGGTGAGTTGGGGTGCTGCATAAAACCAGAGATTGAAATGAGCACAGATAAAGTTCCTTAAGCCAAATATGGAATAGACAAGAGCTACTCCTTGCTCAACGAAATGGACTCAACACCCCATATTAAACGCCTAAGAATGTACCTGACTAGTAAGTATCTTAAAACCTAGGGATTGCTATGTCTCCGAAAGAGAATCAAGCATGTGTACAGGGGCATAAACGCAGCAGTGAAAGGATTGGAGAGGTTCGGTGAGCAAATGAAGACCCTTTGAAGTCATATTGCATGGTACCCATTCCACGGGTTTCAACTACCCAGGTTTAAGGTATTCTTCCTTCAGCTAAAACATGCATGTGGAACCTAGAGTATGATCAACCATGTGATCGGGAGACGTGTTCAAATATGTCTCAGTTTTCGTACCCTGGTACTCGGGTGCAACATTCCAGACGCTTTACTAACACTCTCCACACATGGAGAGTCAGTCCCTTTAACCTCCTCTTTGGCCCAGTTTGCAATTTCTGCGGAAGATGAACAGGAATAGCGAGAACCAATGAGAGACTAGCTGGAGGTGTCTGGACGGGCAAATTTAACTCTCATTTCCCACCAGGAAGAGGAATTAACCAAAGGCTCAGCATGCCGTGCCGGAACCAGATTAGGGCCTGAAGCCATCCTGCGGTGTTGCGGCCAGGTCACAAGAAAGCGAGTTGAAGAAAGGAGCTCAGGGGCACTGTAATTCACAAACCTGCAGAGTTATAAATGACAGCTATCGTCCAAAAATATACTGAAGTAAGGCTGCCAAGAGGACTTGAAAGTGGGGCAGAATTGCAGGAAACCGATTTCAGGAGGTAGACTGGAATTGCATTGAAAGCATAGGAAAAGAGGCAGAACGTCCACAATGATGCACTTGGCCAAAAAGGGCGTATGCGTTTTTTCCTGAATATATTCAGGAAAAAACGCATACGCCCTTTTTGGCCAACCAAGCAAACTTGCAAAGGAAATCTGCACTACAATGAAGTCTCACTTCCCCCCGGTCAAAAGGGCCATCTGAAAAAAGTGTAAAATCCAGAAAGGCAGGACAGGCCATGGAGAACTGGGAGCCTTGTTATGCTGATGGGCGGGATGTAAATTGCCAACAGACACTCGGGAGAAGTGTATGGTGTTTCCTGAAACATCTAAAAAACAAAGCAACAGAGCCTAGGGCACTTCCACTTATGGTCCTATAGCTTAGGGAAATTAAAATCAAAAAGACACAGCCACCCCAAAGTTTGGGACGCCTCTGTTTACAAGAACCTCGTTTACTGTACAAGTTCAATATCACAGAAAGTGAAAAATGGATAAAGAACTTGTGGTACTTACGTACAATGCAGTATCACTCAGCAATGAAATCTATGTCATCAGGCCCATAGCAGCATAATGAGTGGATTCAGGTACGATGATTCTAACTGAAATAAGTCACACAGAAAAAGAAACATCATAAGATATCACTAATACACGGAATGTAAACTTGGCTACACAGGAACTGAATTCCAAAACAGAACAGGGTCTCAAATTTAGAAAACCAACTTATGCTTGCTTAAGGGGAAAGGTGAGTTGGGGTGCTGCATAAAACCAGAGATTGAAATGAGCACAGATAAAGTTCCTTAAGCCAAATATGGAATAGACAAGAGCTACTCCTTGCTCAACGAAATGGACTCAACACCCCATATTAAACGCCTAAGAATGTACCTGACTAGTAAGTATCTTAAAACCTATGGATTGCTATGTCTCCAAATGAGAATCAAGCGTGTGTACAGGGGCATAAATGCAGCAGTGATAGGATTGGAGAGGTTCAGTGAGCAAATGAAGACCCTTTGAAGTCATATTGCATGGTACCCATTCCATGGGTCTCAACTCTCCAGGTTTCAGGGATTCTTCCTTCAGCTAAAACATGCATGTGGAACCCAGAGTATGATCCACCGTGTGATCGGGAGACGTGTTCAAATATGTCTCAGTTTTCATCCCCTGGTACTCGGGTTCAACATTCCAGATGCTTTATTAACACTCTCCCGACTTGGAGAGTCAGTGCCTTTAACCTCCTGTTTGACCCAGTTTGCAATTTCTGCGGAAGATGAACAGGAATAGCGAGAACCAATGAGAGACTAGCTGGAGGTGTCTGGACGGGCAAATTTAACTCTCATTTCCCACCAGGAAGAGGAATTAACCAAAGGTTCAGCTTGCCGTGCCGGAACCAGATTAGGGCCTGAAGCCATCCTGTGGTGTTGCAGCCAGCTCACAAGAAAGCGAGTTGAAGAAAGGAGCTCAGGGGCACTGTAATTCACAAACCTGCAGACTTATAAATGACAGCTATCGTCCAAAAATATACTGAAGTAAGGCTGCCAAGAGGACTTGAAAGCGGGGCAGAATTGCAGGAAACCGATTTCAGGAGGTAGACTGGAATTGCATTGAAAGCATAGGAAAAGAGGCAGAACGTCCACAATGATGCACTTGGCCAAAAAGGGCGTATGTGTTTTTTCCTGAATATATTCAGGAAAAAACGCATACGCCCTTTTTGGCCAACCAAGCAAGCTTGCAAAGGAAATCTGCACTACAAGGAAGTCTCACTTCCCCCCGGTCAAAAGGGCCATCTGAAAAAAGTGTAAAATCCAGAAAGGCAGGACAGGCCATGGAGAACTGGGAGCCTTGTTATGCTGATGGGCGGGATGTAAATTGCCAACAGACACTCGGGAGAAGTGTATGGTGTTTCCTGAAACATGTAAAAAACAAAGCAACAGAGCCTAGGGCACTTCCACTTATGGTCCTATAGCTTAGGGAAATTAAAATCAAAAAGACACAGCCACCCCAAAGTTTGGGACGCCTCTGTTTACAAGAACCTCGTTTACCGTACAAGTTCAATATCACAGAAAGTGAAAAATGGATAAAGAACTTGCGGTTGTTACGTACAATGCAGTATCACTCAGCAATGAAATCTATGTCATCAAGCCCGTAGAAGCATAATGAGTGGATTCAGGTACGATGATTCTAACTGAAATAAGTCACACAAAAAAAGAAAGAACATAAGATATCACTAATACACGGAATGTAAACTTGGCTACACAGGAACTGAATTACAGAACAGAACAGGGTCTCAAATTTAGAAAACCAACTTATGCTTGCTTAAGGGGAAAGGTGAGTTGGGGTGCTGCATAAAACCAGAGATTGAAATGAGCACAGATAAAGTTCCTTAAGCCAAATATGGAATAGACAAGAGCTACTCCTTGCTCAACGAAATGGACTCAACACCGCATATTAAACGCCTAAGAATGTACCTGACTAGTAAGTATCTTAAAACCTGTGGATTGCTATGTCTCCGAAAGAGAATCAAGCATGTGTACAGGGGCATAAACGCAGCAGTGATAGGATTGGAGAGGTTCGGTGAGCAAATGAAGACCCTTTGAAGTCATATTGCATGGTACCCATTCCACGGGTTTCAACTACCCAGGTTTAAGGTATTCTTCCTTCAGCTAAAACATGCATGTGGAACCTAGAGTATGATCAACCATGTGATCGGGAGACGTGTTCAAATATGTCTCAGTTTTCGTACCCTGGTACTCGGGTGCAACATTCCAGACGCTTTACTAACACTCTCCCCACTTGGAGAGTCAGCGCCTTTAACCTCCTGTTTTGCCAAGTTTGCAATTTCTGCGGAAGATGAACAGGAATAGGGAGAACCAATGAGAGACTAGCTGGAGGTGTCTGGACGGGCAAATTTAACTCTCATTTCCCACCAGGAAGAGGAATTAACCAAAGGCTCAGCGTGCCTTGCTGGAACCAGATTAGGGCCTGAAGCCATCCTGCGGTGTTGCGGCCAGCTCACAAGAAAGCGAGTTGAAGAAAGGATCTCAGGGTCACTGTAATTCACAAACCTGCAGAGTTATAAATGACAGCTATCGTCCAAAAATATACTGAAGTAAGGCTGCCAAGAGGACTTGAAAGCGGGGCAGAATGGCAGGAAACCGATTTCAGGAGGTAGACTGGAATTGCATTGAAAGCATAGGAAAAGAGGCAGAACGTCCACAATGATGCACTTGGCCAAAAAGGGCGTATGCGTTTTTTCCTGAATATATTCAGGAAAAAACGCATACGCCCTTTTTGGCCAACCAAGCAAGTTTGCAAAGGAAATCTGCACTACAATGAAGTCTCACTTCCCCCCGGTCAAAAGGGCCATCTGAAAAAAGTGTAAAATCCAGAAAGGCAGGACAGGCCATGGAGAACTGGGAGCCTTGTTATGCTGATGGGTGGGATGTAAATTGCCAATAGACACTCGGGAGAAGTGTATGGTGTTTCCTGAAACATCTAAAAAACAAAGCAACAGAGCCTAGGGCACTTCCACTTATGGTCCTATAGCTTAGGGAAATTAAAATCAAAAAGACACAGCCACCCCAAAGTTTGGGACGCCTCTGTTTACAAGAACCTCGTTTACTGTACAAGTTCAATATCACAGAAAGTGAAAAGTGGATAAAGAACTTGCGGTTGTTACGTACAATGCAGTATCACTCAGCAATGAAATCTATGTCATCAAGCCCGTAGCAGCATAATGAGTGGATTCAGGTACGATGATTCTAACTGAAATAAGTCACAC
Organism: Pseudorca crassidens; assembly: GCF_039906515.1. Classification (NCBI taxonomy): domain Eukaryota; kingdom Metazoa; phylum Chordata; class Mammalia; order Artiodactyla; family Delphinidae; genus Pseudorca; species Pseudorca crassidens. The sequence continues at coordinate 25,802 of NW_027136119.1, forward strand.
AGAAAAAGAAACATCATAAGATATCAGTAATACACGGAATGTAAACTTGGCTACACAGGAACTGAATTACAGAACAGAACAGGATCTCAAATTTAGAAAACCAACTTATGCTTGCTTAAGGGGAAAGGTGAGTTGGGGTGCTGCATAAAACCATAGATTGAAATGAGCACAGATAAAGTTCCTTAAGCCAAATATGGAATAGACAAGAGCTACTCCTTGCTCAACGAAATGGACTCAACAGCGCATATTAAACGCCTAAGAATATACCTGACTAGTAAGTATCTTAAAACCTATGGATTGCTATGTCTCCGAAAGAGAATCAAGCATGTGTACAGGGGCATAAAAGCAGCAGTGATAGGATTGGAGAGGTTCGGTGAGCAAATGAAGACCCTTTGAAGTCATATTGCATGGTACCCATTCCACAGGTTTCAACTACCCAGGTTTAAGGTATTCTTCCTTCAGCTAAAACATGCATGTGGAACCTGGAGTATGATCAACCATGTGATCGGGAGACGTGTTCAAATATGTCTCAGTTTTCGTACCCTGGTACTCGGGTGCAACATTCCAGACGCTTTACTAACACTCTCCACACTTGGAGAGTCAGTCCCTTTAACCTCCTGTTTGGCCCAGTTTGCAATTTCTGCGGAAGATGAACAGGAATAGCGAGAACCAATGAGAGACTAGATGGAGGTGTCTGGACGGGCAAATTTAACTCTCATTTACCACCAGGAAGAGGAAATAACCAAAGGCTCAGCGTGCCATGCCGGAAGCAGATTAGGGCCTGAAGCCATCCTGCGGTGTTGCGGCCAGGTCACAAGAAAGCGAGTTGAAGAAAGGAGCTCAGGGGCACTGTAATTCACAAACCTGCAGAGTTATAAATGACAGCTATCGTCCAAAAATATACTGAAGTAAGGCTGCCAAGAGGACTTGAAAGTGGGGCAGAATTGCAGGAAACCGATTTCAGGAGGTAGACTGGAATTGCATTGAAAGCATAGGAAAAGAGGCAGAACGTCCACAATGATGCACTTGGCCAAAAAGGGCGTATGCGTTTTTTCCTGAATATATTCAGGAAAAAACGCATACGCCCTTTTTGGCCAACCAAGCAAACTTGCAAAGGAAATCTGCACTACAATGAAGTCTCACTTCCCCCCGGTCAAAAGGGCCATCTGAAAAAAGTGTAAAATCCAGAAAGGCAGGACAGGCCATGGAGAACTGGGAGCCTTGTTATGCTGATGGGCGGGATGTAAATTGCCAACAGACACTCGGGAGAAGTGTATGGTGTTTCCTGAAACATCTAAAAAACAAAGCAACAGAGCCTAGGGCACTTCCACTTATGGTCCTATAGCTTAGGGAAATTAAAATCAAAAAGACACAGCCACCCCAAAGTTTGGGACGCCTCTGTTTACAAGAACCTCGTTTACCGTACAAGTTCAATATCACAGAAAGTGAAAAATGGATAAAGAACTTGTGGTACTTACGTACAATGCAGTATCACTCAGCAATGAAATCTATGTCATCAGGCCCGTAGCAGCATAATGAGTGGATTCAGGTACAATGATTCTAACTGAAATAAGTCACACAGAAAAAGAAACATCATAAGATATCACTAATACACGGAATGTAAACTTGGCTACACAGGAACTGAATTCCAAAACAGAACAGGGTCTCAAATTTAGAAAACCAACTTATGCTTGCTTAAGGGGAAAGGTGAGTTGGGGTGCTGCATAAAACCAGACATTGAAATGAGCACAGATAAAGTTCCTTAAGCCAAATATGGAATAGACAAGAGCTACTCCTTGCTCAACGAAATGGACTCAACACCCCATATTAAACGCCTAAGAATGTACCTGACTAGTAAGTATCTTAAAACCTATGGATTGCTATGTCTCCAAACCAGAATCAAGCGTGTGTACAGGGGCATAAACGCAGCAGTGATAGGATTGGAGAGGTTCGGTGAGCAAATGAAGACCCTTTGAAGTCATATTGCATGGTACCCATTACACGGGTCTCAACTCTCCAGGTTTAAGGTATTCTTCCTTCAGCTAAAACATGCATGTGGAACCCAGAGTATGATCAACCATGTGAAAGGGAGACGTGTTCAAATATGTCTCAGTTTTCCTCCCCTGGTACTCGGGTGCATCATTCCAGACGCTTTACTAACACTCTCCCCACTTGGAGAGTCAGCGCCTTTAACCTCCGGTTTGGCCCAGTTTGCAATTTCTGCGGAAGATGAACAGGAATAGGGAGAACCAATGAGAGACTAGCTGGAGGTGTCTGGACGGGCAAATTTAACTCTCATTTCCCACCAGGAGGAGGAAATAACCAAAGGCTCAGCGTGCCGTGCCGGAACCAGATTAGGGCCTGAAGCCATCCTGCGGTGTTGCGGCCAGCTCAAAAGAAAGCGAGTTGAAGAAAGGAGCTCAGGGGCACTGTAATTCACAATCCTGCAGAGTTATAAATGACAGCTATCGTCCAAAAATATACTGAAGTAAGGCTGCCAAGAGGACTTGAAAGCGGGGCAGAATTGCAGGAAACCGATTTCAGGAGGAGACTGGAATTGCATTGAAAGCATAGGAAAAGAGGCAGAACGTCCACAATGATGCACTTGGCCAAAAAGGGCGTACGCGTTTTTTCCTGAATATATTCAGGAAAAAACGCATACGCCCTTTTTGGCCAACCAAGCAAGCTTGCAAAGGAAATCTGCACTACAATGAAGTCTCACTTCCCCCCGGTCAAAAGGGCCATCTGAAAAAAGTGTAAAATCCAGAAAGGCAGGACAGGCCATGGAGAACTGGGAGCCTTGTTATGCTGATGGGCGGGATGTAAATTGCCAACAGACACTCGGGAGAAGTGTATGGTGTTTCCTGAAACATCTAAAAAACAAAGCAACAGAGCCTAGGGCACTTCCACTTATGGTCCTATAGCTTAGGGAAATTAAAATCAAAAAGACACAGCCACCCCAAAGTTTGGGACGCCTCTGTTTACAAGAACCTCGTTTATGGTACAAGTTAAATATCGCAGAAAGTGAAAAATGGATAAAGGAGTTGTGGTATTTACTTACAAAACAATATCACTCAGCAATGAAAACTATGTCATCAGGCCCTTAGCAGCACAATGAGTGGATTCAGGTATGACGATTCTAACTGAAATAAGTCACACAGAAAAAGAAACATCATAAGATATCAGTAATACACGGAATGTAAACTTGGCTACACAGGACCTGAATTACAGAACAGAACAGGGTCTCAAATTTAGAAAACCAACTTATGCTTGCTTAAGGGGAAAGGTGAGTTGGGGTGCTGCATAAAACCAGAGATTGAAATGAGCACAGATAAAGTTCCTTAAGCCAAATATGGAATAGACAAGAGCTACTCCTTGCTCAACGAAATGGACTCAACACCGCATATTAAACGCCTAAGAATGTACCTGACTAGTAAGTATCTTAAAACCTATGGATTGCTATGTCTCCGACAGAGAATCAAGCATGTGTACAGGGGCATAAACGCAGCAGTGATAGGATTGGAGAGGTTCGGTGAGCAAATGAAGACCCTTTGAAGTCATATTGCATGGTACCCATTCCACGGGTTTCAACTACCCAGGTTTAAGGTATTCTTCCTTCAGCTAAAACATGCATGTGGAACCCAGAGTATGATCAACCGTGTAAACGGGAGACATGTTCAAATATGTCTCAGTTTTCCTCCCCTGGTACTCGGGTGCAACATTCCAGACGCTTTACTAACACTCTCCCCACTTGGAGAGTCAGTCACTTTAACCTCCTGTTTGGCCCAGTTTGCAATTTCTGCGGAAGATGAACAGGAATAGCGAGAACCAATGAGAGACTAGCTGGAGGTGTCTGGACGGGCAAATTTAACTCTCATTTCCCACCAGGAAGAGGAATTAACCAAAGGCTCAGCGTGCCGTGCCGGAACCAGATTAGGGCCTGAAGCCATCCTGCGGTGTTGCGGCCAGCTCACAAGAAAGCGAGTTGAAGAAAGGAGTTCAGGGACACTGTAATTCACAAACCTGCAGAGTTATCAATGACAGCTATCGTCCAAAAATATACTGAAGTAAGGCTGCCAAGAGGACTTGAAAGCGGGGCAGAATTGCAGGAAACCGATTTCAGGAGGTAGACTGGAATTGCATTGAAAGCATAGGAAAAGAGGCAGAACGTCCACAATGATGCACTTGGCCATAAAGGGCGTATGCGTTTTTTCCTGAATATATTCAGGAAGAAATGCATACGCCCATTTTGGCCAACCAAGCAAGCTTGCAAAGGAAATCTGCACTACAATGAAGTCTCACTTCCCCCCGGTCAAAAGGGCCATCTGAAGAAAGTGTAAAATCCAGAAAGGGAGGACAGGCCATGGAGAACTGGGAGCCTTGTTATGCTGATGGGCGGGTTGTAAATTGCCAACAGACACTCGGGAGAAGTGTATGGTGTTTCCTGAAACATCTAAAAAACAAAGCAACAGAGCCTAGGGCACTTCCACTTATGGTCCTATAGCTTAGGGAAATTAAAATCAAAAAGACACAGCCACCCCAAAGTTTGGGACGCCTCTGTTTACAAGAACCTCGTTTACAGTACAAGTTCAACATCGCAGAAAGTGAAAAATGGATAAAGAAGTTGTGGTATTTACTTACAAAGCAATATCACTCAGCAATGAAATCTATGTCATCAGGCCCTTAGCAGCACAATGAGTGGATTCAGGTATGATGATTCTAACTGAAATAAGTCACACAGAAAAAGAAACATCATAAGATATCAGTAATACACGGAATGTAAACTTGGCTACACAGGAACTGAATTACAGAACAGAACAGGGTCTCAAATTCAGAAAACCAACTTATGCTTGCTTAAGGGTAAAGGTGAGTTGGGGTGCTGCATAAAACCAGAGATTGAAATGAGCACAGATAAAGTTCCTTAAGCCAAATATGGAATAGACAAGAGCTACTCCTTGCTCAACGAAATGGACTCAACACCGCATATTATACGCCTAAGAATGTACCTGACTAGTAAGTATCTTAAAACCTATGGATTGCTATGTCTCCGAAAGAGAATCAAGCATGTGTACAGGGGCATAAATGCAGCAGTGATAGGATTGGAGAGGTTCGGTGAGCAAATGAAGACCCTTTGAAGTCATATTGCATAGTACCCATTCCACGGGTTTCAACTACCCAGGTTTAAGGTATTCTTCCTTCAGCTAAAACATGCATGTGGAACCTAGAGTACGATCAACCATGTGATCGGGAAACGTGTTCAAATATGTCTCAGTTTTCATACCCTGGTACTCGGGTGCAACATTCCAGACGCTTAACTAACACCCTCCCGACTTGGAGAGTCAGTCCCTTTAACCTCCTGTTTGGCCCAGTTGGCAATTTCTGTGGAAGATGAACAGGAATAGCGAGAACCAATGAGAGACTAGCTGGAGGTGTCTGGACGGGCAAATTTAACTCTCATTTCCCACCAGGAAGAGGAATTAACCAAAGGTTCAGCTTGCCGTGCCGGAACCAGATTAGGGCCTGAAGCCATCCTGCGGTGTTGCGGCCAGCTCAAAAGAAAGCGAGTTGAAGAAAGGAGCTCAGGGGCACTGTAATTCACAAACCTGCAGAGTTATAAATGACAGCTATCGTCCAAAAATATACTGAAGTAAGGCTGCCAAGAGGACTTGAAAGCGGGGCAGAATTGCAGGAAACCGATTTCAGGAGGTAGACTGGAATTGCATTGAAAGCATAGGAAAAGAGGCAGAACGTCCACAATGATGCACTTGGCCAAAAAGGGCGTATGCGTTTTTTCCTGAATATATTCAGGAAAAAACGCATACGCCCTTTTTGGCCAACCAAGCAAGCTTGCAAAGGAAATCTGCACTACAATGAAGTCTCACTTCCCCCCGGTCAAAAGGGCCATCTGAAAAAAGTGTAAAATCCAGAAAGGCAGGACAGGCCATGGAGAACTGGGAGCCTTGTTATGCTGATGGGCGGGATGTAAATTGCCAACAGACACTCGGGAGAAGTGTATGGTGTTTCCTGAAACATCTAAAAAACAAAGCAACAGAGCCTAGGGCACTTCCACTTATGGTCCTATAGCTTAGGGAAATTAAAATCAAAAAGACACAGCCACCCCAAAGTTTGGGACGCCTCTGTTTACAAGAACGTCGTTTACAGTACAAGTTCAACATCGCAGAAAGTGAAAAATGGATAAATAAGTTGTGGTATTTACTTACAAAGCAATATCACTCAGCAATGAAATCTATGTCATCAGGCCCTTAGCAGCACAATGAGTGGATTCAGGTATGATGATTCTAACTGAAATAAGTCACACAGAAAAAGAAACATCATAAGATATCAGTAATACACGGAATGTAAACTTGGCTACACAGGAACTGAATTACAGAACAGAACAGGGTCTCAAATTTAGAAAACCAACTTATGCTTGCTTAAGGGTAAAGGTGAGTTGGGGTGCTGCATAAAACCAGAGATTGAAATGAGCACAGATAAAGTTCCTTGAGCCAAATATGGAATAGACAAGAGCTACTCCTTGCTCAACGAAATGGACTCAACACCGCATATTAAACGCCTAAGAATGTACCTGACTAGTAAGTATCTTAAAACCTATGGATTGCTATGTCTCCGACAGAGAATCAAGCATGTGTACAGGGGCATAAACGCAGCAGTGATAGGATTGGAGAGGTTCGGTGAGCAAATGAAGACCCTTTGAAGTCATATTGCATGGTACCCATTCCACGGGTTTCAACTACCCAGTTTTAAGGTATTCTTCCTTCAGCTAAAACATTCATGTGGAACCCAGAGTATGATCAACCGTGTGAACGGGAGACATGTTCAAATATGTCTCAGTTTTCCTCCCCTTGTACTCGGGTGCAACATTCCAGACGCTTTACTAACACTCTCCCGACTTGGAGAGTCAGTCCCTTTAACCTCCTGTTTGGCCCAGTTTGCAATTTCTGTGGAAGATGAAGAGGAATAGCGAGAACCAATGAAAGACTAGCTGGAGGTGTCTGGACGGGCAAATTTAACTCTCATTTCCCACCAGGAAGAGCAATTAACTAAAGGCTCAGCGTGCCGTGCCGGAACCAGATTAGGGCCTGAAGCCATCCGGCGGTGTTGCGGCCAGGTCACAAGAACGCGAGTTGAAGAAAGGAGCTCAGGGGCACTGTAATTCACAAACCTGCAGAGTTATAAATGACAGCTATCGTCCAAAAATATACTGAAGTAAGGCTGCCAAGAGGACTTGAAAGCGGGGCAGAATTGCAGGAAACCGATTTCAGGAGGTAGACTGGAATTGCATTGAAAGCATAGGAAAGGAGGCAGAACGTCCACAATGATGCACTTGGCCAAAAAGGGCGTATTCGTTTTTTCCTGAATATATTCAGGAAAAAACGCATACTCACTTTTTGGCCAACCAAGCAAGCTTGCAAAGGAAATCTGCACTACAATGAAGTCTCACTTCCCCCCGGTCAAAAGGGCCATCTGAAAAAAGTGTAAAATCCAGAAAGGCAGGACAGGCCATGGAGAACTGGGAGCCTTGTTATGCTGATGGGCGGCATGTAAATTGCCAACAGACACTCGGGAGAAGTGTATGGTGTTTCCTGAAACATCTAAAAAAACAAAGCAACAGAGCCTAGGGCACTTCCACTTATGGTCCTATAGATTAGGGAAATTAAAATCAAAAAGACACAGCCACCCCAAAGTTTGGAACGCCTCTGTTTACAAGAACCTCGTTTACCGTACAAGTTCAACATCGCAGAAAGTGAAAAATGGATAAAGAAGTTGTGGTATTTACTTACAAAGTAATATCACTCAGCAATGAAATCTATGTCATCAGGCCCTTAGCAGCACAATGAGTGGATTCAGGTATGATGATTCTAACTGAAATAAGTCACACAGAAAAAGAAACATCATAAGATATCAGTAATACACGGAATGTAAACTTGGCTACACAGGAACTGAATTACAGAACAGAACAGGATCTCAAATTTAGAAAACCAACTTATGCTTGCTTAAGGGGAAAGGTGAGTTGGGGTGCTGCATAAAACCATAGATTGAAATGAACACAGATAAAGTTCCTTAAGCCAAATATGGAATAGACAAGAGCTACTCCTTGCTCAACGAAATGGACTCAACACCGCATATTAAACGCCTAAGAATGTACCTGACTAGTAAGTATCTTAAAACCTATGGATTGCTATGTCTCCGAAAGAGAATCAAGCATGTGTACAGGGGCATAAATGCAGCAGTGATAGGATTGGAGAGGTTCAGTGAGCAAATGAAGACCCTTTGAAGTCATATTGCATGGTACCCATTCCACGGGTTTCAACTACCCAGGTTTAAGGTATTCTACCTTCAGCTAAAAAGTGCATGTGGAAACTAGAGTATGATCAACCATGTGATCGGGAAACGTGTTCAAATATGTCTCAGTTTTCGTACCCTGGTACTCGGGTGCAACATTCCAGACGCTTAACTAACACCCTCCCGACTTGGAGAGTCAGTCCCTTTAACCTCCTGTTTGGCCCAGTTTGCAATTTCTGTGGAAGATGAACAGGAATAGCGAGAACCAATGAGAGACTAGCTGGAGGTGTCTGGACGGGCAAATTTAACTCTCATTTCCCACCAGGAAGAGGAATTAACCAAAGGTTCAGCTTGCCGTGCCGGAACAAGATTAGGGCCTGAAGCCATCCTGCGGTGTTGCGGCCAGGTCACAAGAACGCGAGTTGAAGAAAGGAGCTCAGGGGCACTGTAATTCACAAACCTGCAGAGTTATAAATGACAGCTATCGTCCAAAAATATACTGAAGTAAGGCTGCCAAGAGGACTTGAAAGCGGGGCAGAATTGCAGGAAACCGATTTCAGGAGGTAGACTGGAATTGCATTGAAAGCATAGGAAAGGAGGCAGAACGTCCACAATGATGCACTTGGCCAAAAAGGGCGTATGCGTTTTTTCCTGAATATATTCAGGAAAAAACGCATACACCCTTTTTGGCCAACCAAGCAAGCTTGCAAAGGAAATCTGCAGTACAGTGAAGTCTCACTTCCCCCCGGTCAAAAGGGCCATCTGAAAAAAGTGTAAAATCCAGAAAGGCAGGACAGGCCATGGAGAACTGGGAGCCTTGTTATGCTGATGGGCGGGATGTAAATTGCCAACAGACACTCGGGAGAAGTGTATGGTGTTTCCTGAAACATCTAAAAAACAAAGCAACAGAGCCTAGGGCACTTCCACTTATGGTCCTATAGCTTAGGGAAATTAAAATCAAAAAGACACAGCCACCCCAATGTTTGGGACGGCTCTGTTTACAAGAACCTCGTTTACGGTACAAGTTCAATATCGCAGAAAGTGAAAAATGGATAAAGAAGTTGTGGTACTTATGTACAATGCAAAATCACTCAGCCATGAAATCTATGTCATCAGGCCCGTAGCAGCATAATGAGTGGATTCAGGTATGATGATTCTAACTGAAATAAGTCACACAGAAAAAGAAACATCATAAGATATCACTAATACACGGAATGTGAACTTGGCTACACATGAACTGAATTACAGAACAGAACAGGGTCTCAAGTTTAGAAAACCAACTTATGCTTGCTTAAGGGGGAAAGTGAGTTGGGGTGCTGCATAAAACCAGAGTTTGAAATTAGCACAGATACCATTCAATAAGCCAAATATGTAATAGACAAGACCTACCCCTTGCTCAACTAAATGGACTCAACAATGAGGTATCACCTCACACCTGATAGAATGGGCATCATGAGAAAATCTACAAACAAAAATGCTGGAAAGGGTGTGGAGAAAAGGAACCCTCTTCCACTATTGTTGGGAATATAAATTGATACAGTCACTACAGAGAACAATATGGAGTTTCTTAAGAAACTAACAGTAGAATTACCATATGATACAGCAATCCCAGTACTGGACATATACCCAGACAAAACCATAAATCAAAACGAGACATTCACCGCAATGTTCATTGCATCACTATTTACAATATCGAGGTAATGGAAGCAACCTAAATGCCCACAGACAGACGAATGCATAAAGCTGTGGTACATATATAAAATGGAATATTACTAAGCCATGAAAAGGAATGAAATTGGGTCATTTGTAGAGACGTCGATGGATCTAGAGACTGTCATACAGAGTGAAGAAAGTCAGAAAGAGAAAAACAAATCTTGTATATTCATGCATATATGTGGAACCTAGAAAAACTGTACAGATTAACCATTTTGCAAGGCATAAATAGAGCAACAGATGTAGACAACAAATGTATGGACAACAAGGGGGGAAAGCTGTTGGGGGGGTGGTGGTGGGAGGAGTTGAGAGACTGGGATTGGCATGTATACATTTATATGTATAAAATAGATAACCAATAAGAACCTGCTGTATAAAAATATAAAATAAAATTCAAAATTAAAAAGAAATAAAATTTAAAAAATAAAACAGAAAAAACAATTATTCCCTTCACATACATGTATTTATATGAATAAATTATTTCCATGCTTATATCTGTAAATACAAAAAAGAGGAATAAAATCTACCTTGAAGCAAAAACGAAAAAGAGAAAAAAAACACAGAACCCACCAGTTCCACAGAGGAAAACCGTATCAGGGCACTTGCTCCAGTTGTAAACAATTCTGAAGTTGGCCAGTGGTGGGGAATCGTCTCCCATTCAGCCAGCAGCCCCCACGCAACAAGCGTCCTCATTGCAAAGCTGGGGCACCGTGCCGAGGCATCTGTGAGTAAACGTGAGCTGAGCCCCAGGCCAGTTGCTGCTGAACTATTCCCACCCGTCCCAGGTAAAACACCTGAATATATACAAGGACTTGAAAGCCTAGAGGAAGGGCCATAGAGCCACACGAGTGACAGCATGCCGGCCGACTTGGTGCCTGCAGGCCAGCCAGGATGGTCCTGGCCCTGGGTGCTCTTCTGGAAGGTTTCCATTTCCCTGCCTGAGATACCCGTCCTGTCCCTGCCCCCACTGCTTTTTTCCTTCCTCACCTCTGCCCAGGGAGAAATTCCAGCAGCAGGTATGGGTGACACATCCTCTTCTTTAGCAGGTGGCAGCCTGGCAACTGCTGCAGAAAGTCCAGCAGAGCCCCACTCACACTGGGCCACCCACAAAGCCGTGGCCTCTCACTCCCTCCCACCAGCCCAGCCCCGAGACTGCTGACAGGGCAGAGAAAATGGCGTCAGGCACGGCTGCAGGGGCTCTTGCTGCCTGGAGTGGTATTTATATTGATCTCAACCCAGGCACACCTGGGGAGGGCTGGCCCGCACGGTAAGGCTGCCCAGGACAGCCAATCATCACCCCTCAGGGGCTCACAGTTGCAGAAAATGGAACTTGCTGAACCGGCCAGGTCCAAGGAACAGGTGTGGGCTCCTGAGAGTCAGGAGAGACAAGGGGCTGCAGCTTTGGCTTGTTTTCTAATCATTTTATCTGGCCCATGAGTGGGAGACAACTTCAAGAAAACCCTCTCCTTATGAGAGGAACCCAGGAGTCAGGGAGAGGAGGGGTGGGTGGTGGTTGGAGACAGAGGCCTGGTGCCCCGGGTGCAGTGGAAGTCTCTGGAAGACTAGGTGGAGGGAGGCCGCACAGAGTGATGCCCAGGGTCACAGACCTGTCGCAGCTGCTGTTTGTTAGTTCAAGTCCTGCTCTGAGGTGCTCTGTGTCAGCTCTGAGCGACAGGTGAGCTGGGGGTGCTCTGCAATGAGGGCTATGTGCACGGTTCCTGTGTGCCCAGCCCTGCCACGGTACCTGCAAGGGTAGCTCTGTATCCTGGGAAGGGCCTGACCACGAGAGCCCCGTGGGCTGGGGTGGGGGTGGGGTACCTGCCCAGGTGAGCTCCATATTCTGGGATTGGTCTGACCACGAGAGCCCCATGGGCTGCTGGGGACCTGGTAAAGGATGTCAGGACAGTCAGTGAAGCCACCGAGGATATACCTCCAGTTGCTCCTAATTCCTACACCCTGCTGGTCATTCTACCAACCACCAGGACATGGTATTCTGTATTAGTCTTCAATGATGCCTTCTTTTGTATTCCATTAGTCCCAGAGTCACAAGAAATTTTGGCTTGTGAGTGGCAGGACTCAACATACAACTAAAACAATACTTCCGGGCCGTCTTGCCCCAAGGGTGCAAAAATTCCCACACCATCTTTGGGGAAAGCTTAGCTAAAGACCTAAAAGTTCTATCTCTGGAAAAGGAAACCCTCCTTCAGTACGCAGACGACATTCTGATCGCCAGCCCTACTAAGGCGGCCTCTGAACTACCAAGCCAATAAAGGATAGAAGTTGTCCAAGAAAAAGCTCAAATATCACAGACTGCAGTGACCTGCCTGGGCTTCATTCTCACAGAAGGTCGGAGAAGCCCATCCCAGGAAAGGGAAGAAACCATTTGCAGCCTTACCCCTTTCTAAAACTAGAAGACAGCTTAGGGGTTCCTGGGGAGGCCAGGGTTTGCTGCTTCTGGATCCCTAACTACAGTCTACTAGCTGGGCCTCTATATGAAACACTGAAAGGAAAAGATGATGATCCTTTTGAATAGAATCCAGAAGTGGCCTTTCAAGAATGGAAAGAGCAGTCAATTCAGACCCTTGCCCTGGAACTCCCTAATTTAGCTAAACCCTTTGACCTTTACATTCCCGGTGAAAGGTGAATCGCCATTGGAGAATTAGTGCAAAAACTGGGACCACTTGAAATGGAACAATGCAAGAATGCCATCCAGGTAGGATAAACTACGGTCACCAAGGGGCTTGGCCCACTGCCGCATCTGGCCAAGATACTGGCGGTATCTAAAAACCTGGAAATCAGCAGCCCAAAAGGCCACCTCCCTCCTAAGGGAAAAGGACCCCACGTGGTGATCCTAACCACCAACCATGCCCTGAAGTTGCAGGGTTCGCTCCGTGGGCACACCGACCTCGAGTGAGGAGGCCCTCCAACTCCAACATCCAGAGAGATAACCGGGGGCAACAGGGCACCATGACGATTCGTGTGAACATCACTTGACCTGGAGTTTCTCTCATAAAACAACAAGAGTGTGTCCCAAAAGAGCAGACTACTGCTTGCAGGACTTACTGCACCCAGAGGGGAGCTAATAATCTTGGCGGGGGAACCGTATATCACACTGTCACCATAGAAAAGCCTACAGACACCGTGATGATGGTGGCCAATAAGACCGGCTGGACTCCTGTTTACTTCAAAAGGCTGTTGACTCAGTGGTCATCATGGTCCTTGATCACCACTGACCCTGGACTGTCTGGGAGTTGAGCGGGCAGGGCTCTGACACCTGGTGCTGTTTGTACGTTAACTCAGGGGCCTAATTGAAGAAAGCGCAGACTACTGGTCAGAGCATCTAGGCTGGCAGAAACGGTCAGCCTAAGGTGGCCGAACAAATGTGGGGCGGGGTGAAACCGGCCCCCACAGCGTCTCTGCACATCTCTTTCCTGGACCCTTAAAGGTCATTAGAATCTATAACACTTCCAATGCTGGTGCTCAGGTGGACGAGCAGGGAGGCAGGGGACCTGGGGACAATCAACGTCACCTGGAGGCTGCTGGGGAGAAGCTCTGACCCTCGCCCCCGGGTATTAGGGCTCCCAACTCAGCACTCAGCAGTTACAGAAGAAGTGTCTGCACCCTCAGCACTCCAAGAATGAGGAACGGGACAAAAGGCAGAGGAGGGGTTTGTCCCCAGCAAAGCCCATTAAAAATCCCTGGGAGATAAAAATAGAATCTGGGCAATAAAGTCAAGTCTAACCTTTTTTATCCTTTGTGCTTTGTCTAATTTCACGTGCTCCTAGGGTCCCGCATGCAGAGGTTCCACACCTGGCACTTCAGACCAGATTTCCTAGTGCAGAATGGCTGGGTCGACACCTCAGCTCCTGGGGCCCAGTGCAGACTCCGCGATATAGAGCCTGAGCTGCAGCCAACCTGGCCCTCGAGAGCTCCGCCCCCTCCCTCCCACTGACTCTGACAGGATCTCTACACAGCAGCCCAGCCCACAGCCCACGGGGTAGTGCATGCTCTCACCTCTCCATTCTCTGATCAAAATATAAAGTTTCCTTTGCTTGTGAACCAAACTCAGTCTCGATCTGTTGGCCCCAATGACACTGGGCAGGGGGACACTTGTTGGGGTCCACTCTGGAGGATCAGTAACAGAAATTGAGACTATTGTAACCTCAATGAACAGATGTGTGAGCCAAACTGTAGTTAACATAGAACAGTGTATAAGGCTCGGGTAAAATAAGATGTTTCTAACACTTCCATTTGATATTTCCATCACTTTATTATAAGCAAGTTCAGTGAAAAGGTTTGTCTTATTTGTCAGGTCAATATGAGAGAAACGAAGTGATTTCTTTCCAAGGATGTACATCTAATAATCTTGGTTAAAGCTTCAATCTTGTTTTAAATGCTTTTCCATTGAAAATGATACCTCTCTTTCAGCTCCCCCATTTCTGAGAAGTATAAAATCTTATAATTTATTATTACCAAAGGGGAAAGGTGGGAGGAGGGATAAATTAACAGTTTGGGATTAACACATACACACTGCTATGTATAAAATAGATCATCAACAAGGAACTACTGTATAGCACAGGGAACTACACTCAACATTTTGCAATAACCTATAAGGGGAAATAATCTGAAAAAGAATAGATATTTTTATTGACATCATCTATCAATGACAGTTAAAGTGTAACCTAAGGGAAGCTGGTGGTGAGTGCTTCTGACCCTGAAGACTTCAATCATCTAAAGTTTGGACTCTGCCTACTTCCCAAGGCCCTTAATGAACATATGTGTAGCCGTAGCTTAAAAAATTCCCCAGTTTGGGTTTCGGGGAGACACTGATTTTGAAAAAGCCCTGGTGTTCTCCTTACATGAATGGGACTCTTCCTACTGCTAAAGCATGTCTGTCACACCCAGAGGATGGTATACCGTCTGATCGGGAAGAGTTTGGAAAAGGCATCTCATCTCCTCATCTCCTGGTGCTCGGGTTCACCCCTCCAGCGTCTTTATTAACAGTCTCCCCACTTGGAGATGTCAGCACTGTCAACATCCTGTTGCGTACAGTTTGGAATTTGTCCAGAGGATGAAGCGGAAGGATGAGGAACAATGAGAGACAAGTCCTAGGTGTTCAGACAGGCACATGTCACTCTAATTTCCAATCAGGAAGACGAATTGACCAAAGGCTAGGGTTGCCCATGGAAACAGTATAGGGCTTGAGGAAATCCCGCTGCTTTGTGGCCAGTTCCCATAAACACAAGTTGAACAATGGAACTCAGGGGCAGTAAAATTCACAAAACTGCAGAGTTGAAAATATCCATCACTGAAAAATGTCTTGAGGAAAGTCAGAGAAAAGGACTTGTAAGCAAGGGAGAATGGCAGGAAAGGGATTTGAGGAGGTAGAAAGGACTCGCCATTAAGCACAAGAAAAGGAGCTGAACATTGCCAACATTGCAGTTGGCCAAAAAGGGTGTATGCGTTTTTTTCTGTATATATTCAAGAAAAGGGCATACACTTTTTTAGCCAACCAAACAGGTGGGCACTGGAAGTCAGTACTACAAAAGATATCACTTCGCATCAGTCAGAAGAGCCATCCTCATAAAGCGTAAACAACAGAAATGCAGGACAGGGCAAGGAGAAGAGGGAGCCCTGTGAGACTTATAGTGGAAATGTATATTGCCAACGGCCATTCTGGAGAAGTGTATTGTGTTTACTAAAACATCTAAAAAATGAGCTACAGAGCATAGGGCACTTGCACTCATGGGCGTATATCTTGAGAAAAACAAAAATCGAGAGGACACAGGCACCCCAATGTTTACCCCCTCTCTGTTTAAAAGATCCTCAACTAGGATATAACTTAAATGTCTCTGGAGGGAAAAAATGGGTAGAGATGTGGTACTTAGGTAGAGTGGAATATTATTCAGCCTGGAAATCAATGAAATATGGCCAGTTGTAACAACTCTGGAGGAGTTACGTATGATCTTTCTAAGTGACATAATTCAAAAAGAAAAAGACACATATCATAAGATATCACTTAAAGGTGGAATCCAAAATGGCTACACATGAAATAAATTACAAAACAAAAACATAGTCAAATATGTAGAAAACACGCATAAGGCTGCTAAACGGGAAAGGTGGGGAGGGGTGAGGCATCACCCAGGAGGTTGAAATTAGCAAAGATACCATTCCAAATACCAAACTGATAATCAACAAGGCCTACACGGTAGCTAAAAGAACTGCACTCAGCACACTCAAGTCACCGGAAAAGAATATATACGACTGGTAAGAATCTGAAAAAGAATTTACTGATGTCTCTCTGTACGTGAATCAAGTGGATGTACAGCAGCAAGAAACAGAGCTTTGAAAATCAGCTGTAACCAATATAGTAATAAATTGAAAAAAATAAACGACAGAGAGACAGAGAAAACCTCTTACAACTTTTCCTCAGGGCCGGTGATGCAACATGGATTGAACACATCTAGACCCACAGCAGGATGAGACATAAGGCTGGAAACTGTTTGCGCTAAGAGAAATGTGAGGTTGGGTGAGGAAATGCACACCCTTTAAAGTAATACTACCTGGTACCCATTCAATGGGTCCCAAATATGCAGGTTCAAGGGATCTTCCTACAGCTAAAACATGCATGGAAAACCCAGAGGACTGTACACCATGTGATCGGGAGATGTGTCTAAAATGCAGCTCATTTATCCTCTCCTGGTGCTCCTGTTCACCATTCCAGCCACGTTACTTAGAATCTCCCCACTTGGAGAATCAGCACATTTCAACTTCTGTTTCACACATTTTGCAAATTGTGAGGAGGATGAACGGGGAACCAATGAGAGAATAGTTGTAGGGGTTTGGACGGGCACATATCACTCTAATTTCCCATTAAGAATAAGAATTGAAAAAAGGCTCAGCCCGCCTCGCCCGAGCCAAAATAGGGCCTGAAGCAATCCTGCGGGTTTGAGGCCAGCTCACAAAAGAGCAACTTAAAAAATGGAGCTCAGGGTCACTGCAATTCACAAACCTGCAGAGTTATAAATGAAAACTAACGTCCAAAAATATGTTGAGGTAAGGCAAAGAAAAGGATCTGAATGCAAGACAGAATTGCAAGAAACAGATTTCAAGAGATAGATTGGACTCATCTTTAAAGCACATGAAAAGCGGCAGAATTTCGACAATGATGCAGTTGGCCCAAAAGGGCGTATGCGTTTTTTCCTGATTATATCCAGGAAAAAACGCATACGCACTTTATGGGCAACGAAGCAAGCAAGCAATGCAAATGTGCACAACAAAGAAGTCTCATTTCCCACTGGTCAAAAGGGCCATCCTAAAAAATTGTAAAAACCAGAAATGCAGGACAGGCCATGGAGAACAGGGAGCCTTTATACGCTGATGGGCAGTGTGTGAACTGCCGAGAGCCACTCTGGAGAAGTGTATGGTGGTTCCTAAATCATCTAAAAAACAGAGCTACAGAGCATAGGACACTTCCAATCATGGGAGTATATCTAGGGAAGTCTAAAAATCAACAAGACACAAGCACACCACAGTTTAGGGCTACTCTGTTTACAAGAACCTCAACTTCAGTATACCTTAAATATCCCAGGAAAGAGAGCAATGGATAAAGAAGATGTGGTACTTATGTACAATGGAATATTTCTTCACCATGAAATCAATGTAATAAGGCTAGTAGAAGGATAAAGAGTGGATTTAGGTCCGATAATACTACTTGAAATAAGTCAAACAGAAAAAGAAACATATCATAAGATATCACTTATAGAGGGAGGGTAAATATGGCTGCACAAGAAATGAATTACAGAACAGAACAGTGTCTCACATTTAGAAAACACACTTATTTCAGCTTAAGGGGAAAGGAGAGGTGGGGTGATGCATAAAACCAGAGTTTGAAATTAGCACAGATACCGTTCAATAAACCAAATAGATATTAGACAAGATCTACACCTTGCTCAATGAACTGGCCTCAACACACCCTATACACCGCAGAGAAATATATCTGAGTAATAAGAATCTTAAAACCCATGTATTGATATATCTCCATAAGGGAATCAAGTGTGTGCAGAGCGGCACAAACACAGCAGTGAAAATGAGCTAAACCCCATTATAGAAATAAATTTTAAAAACAAAACGCAGAAACAATGAAAGAGAGAAAAATTCTTACAAAATTCGCTCAGGGGCTGTGATGCAACCTGGATTGACCACATATAAACCCACAGCTGGATAAGACATAAGGCTGGACACTTGGGGCTGAGAGGATTGATGAGCTTTGGTGAGCAACTGCCAAAAGTTTAATGCAATACTTCATGCTACTCATTCCAAGGGTCCCAACACTCCAGGTTGAAGGGAATCTTCCTACAGCTAAACCATACTTGGGAAACCCAGCGACTGGTATACCATATGATCGGGAAAGGTTTCTAAAACGCACCTCATTTTTCCTCTCCTGGGGCTCCGGATCGACATTCCAGCCGCTTTACCAAAAATATCCCCACATGGAGAGTCAATGCCTTTAAGTTCTGGTATCGCACAGTCTGCAGTTAGTGCGGAGGATGAATGGGAATAGGGGGAACCAGTGAGAAACTAGCTGTAGCGGTTTCAATGGGCACATGTCACTCTAATTTCACATCAGTAAGAAGAATAAACCAAAGGCACAGCAAGGTGCCCCAGAAGAAGAATAGGGCCTGAAGGAATCCTGTGGTTATGAGGCAAGATCACAAAAATAAGAGCTGAAAAATGGAGCTAAGGGCCACTGCAATTCAAAAACCTGCAGACTTATAAAGGCCAACTATTTTCAAAAAATATATTGAGGTAAGGCTATGAAGAGGCATTGAAAGCAAGGCAGAATTGCAGGAAAACGATTTCAGGAGGTAGACTGGAATTGCATTTAAAGCATAGGAAAAGAGGCAGAACGTCCACAATGATTCACTTGGCCAAAAAGGGCGTATGCCATTTTTCCTGAATATATTCAGGAAAAAAGGCATACGCCCTTTTTGGCCAACCAAGCAAGCTTGCAAAGGAAATCTGCACTACAATGAAGTCTCACTTCCCCCTGGTCAAAAGGGCCATCTGAAAAAAGTGTAAAATCCAGAAAGGCAGGACAGGCCATGGAGAACTGGGAGCCTTGTTATGCTGATGGACGGGATGTAAATTGCCAACAGCCACTTGGGAGAAGTGTATGGGGTTTCCTGAAACATCTAAAAAACAAAGCAACAGAGCCTAGGGCACTTCCACTTATGGTCCTATAGCTTAGGGAAATTAAAATAAAAAAGACACAGCCACCCCAAAATTTGGGACGCCTCTGTTTACAACAACCTCATTTACGGTAGAAGTTCAATATCGCATAAAGTGAAAAATGGATAAAGAAGTTGTGGTACTTACGTACAATGCAATATCACTCAGCAATGAAATCTATGTCATCAGGCACATAGCAGCATAAAGAGTGGATTCAGGTATGATGATTCTAACTGAAATAAGTCACACAGAAAAAGAAACATCATAAGATATCACTAATACACGGAATGTAAACTTGGCTACACAGGAACTGAATTCCAAAACAGAACAGGGTCTCAAATTTAGAAAACCAACTTATGCTTGCTTAAGGGGAAAGGTGAGTTGGGGTGCTGCATAAAACCAGAGATTGAAATGAGCACAGATAAAGTTCCTTAAGCCAAATATGGAATAGACAAGAGCTACTCCTTGCTCAACGAAATGGACTCAACACCTCATATTAAACGCCTAAGAATGTACCTGACTAGTAAGTATCTTAAAACCTATGGATTGCTATGTCTCCGAAAGAGAATCAAGCGTGTGTACAGGGGCATTAATGCAGCAGTGATAGGATTGGAGAGGTTCGGTGAGCAAATGAAGACCCTTTGAAGTCATATTGCATGGTACCCATTCCACGGGTCTCAACTCTCCAGGTTTAAGGTATTCTTCCTTCAGCTAAAACATGCATGTGGAACCCAGAGTATGATCAACCATGTGAACGGGAGATGTGTTCAAATATGTCTCAGTTTTCCTCCCCTGGTACTCGGGTGCAACATTCCAGACGCTTTACTAACACTCTCCCCACTTGGAGAGTCAGCGCCTTTAACCTCCTGTTTGGCCCAGTTTGCAATTTCTGCGGAAGATGAACAGGAATAGCGAGAACCAATGAGAGACTAGCTGGAGGTGTCTGGACGGGCAAATTTAACTCTCATTTCCCACCAGGAAGAGGAATTAACCAAAGGCTCAGCGTGCCGTGCCGGAACCAGATTAGGGCCTGAAGCCATCCTGCGGTGTTGCGGCCAGGTCACAAGAAAGCGAGTTGAAGAAAGGAGCTCAGGGGCACTGTAATTAACAAACCTGCAGAGTTATAAATGACAGCTATCGTCCAAAAATATACTGAAGTAAGGCTGCCAAGAGGACTTGAAAACGGGGCAGAATTGCAGGAAACCGATTTCAGGAGGTAGACTGGAATTGCATTGAAAGCATAGGAAAAGAGGCAGAACGTCCACAATGATGCACTTGGCCAAAAAGGGCGTATGCGTTTTTTCCTGAATATATTCAGGAAAAAACGCATACGCCCTTTTTGGCCAACCAAGCAAGCTTGCAAAGGAAATCTGCACTACAATGAAGTCTCACTTCCCCCCGGTCAAAAGGGCCATCTGAAAATAGTGTAAAATCCAGAAAGGCAGGACAGGCCATGGAGAACTGGAAGCCTTGTTTTGCTGATGGGCGGGATGTAAATTGCCAACAGACACTTGGGAGAAGTGTATGGTGTTTCCTGAAACATCTAAAACACAAAGCAACAGAGCGTAGGGCACTTCCACATATGGTCCTATAGCTTAGGGAAATTAAAATTAAAAAGACACAGCCACCCCAGAGTATGGGACGCCTCTGTTTACAAGAACCTCGTTTACCATACAAGTTCAATATCACAGAAAGTGAAAAATGGATAAAGAACTTGTGGTACTTACGTACAATGCAGTATCACTCAGCATTGAAATCTATGTCATCAGGCCCGTAGCAGCATAATGAGTGGATTCAGGTATGATGATTCTAACTGAAATAAGTCACACAGAAAAAGAAACATCATAAGATAACACTAATACACGGAATGTAAACTTGGCTACACAGGAACTGAATTACAAAACAGAACAGTGTCTCAAATTTAGAAAACCAACTTATGCTTGCTTAAGGGGAAAGGTGAGTTGGGGTGCTGCATAAAACCAGAGATTGAAATGAGCACAGATAAAGTTCCTTAAGCCAAATATGGAATAGACAAGAGCTACTCCTTGCTCAGCGAAATGGACTCAACACCGCATATTAAACGCCTAAGAATGTACCTGACTAGTAAGTATCTTAAAACCTATGGATAGCTATGTCTCCGAAAGAGAATCAAGCATTTGTACAGGGGCATAAACGCAGCAGTGATAGGATTGGAGAGGTTCGGTGAGCAAATGAAGACCCTTTGAAGTCATATTGCATGGTACCCATTCCACGGGTTTCAACTACCCAGGTTTAAGGTATTCTTCCTCCAGCTAAAACATGCATGTAGAACCTAGAGTATGATCAACCATGTGATCGGGAGACGTGTTCAAATATGTCTCAGTTTTCGTACCCTGGTACTCGGGTGCAACATTCCAGACGCTTTACTAACACTCTCCCCAATTGGAGACTCAGCGCCTTTAACCTCCTGTTTGGCCCAGTTTGCAATTTCTGCGGAAGATGAACAGGAATAGCGAGAATAAATGAGAGACTAGCTGGAGGTGTCTGGACGGGCAAATTTAACTCTCATTTCCCACCAGGAAGAGGAATTAACCAAAGGCTCAGCATGCCGTGCTGGAACCAGATTAGGGCCTGAAGCAATCCTACGGTGTTGCGGGCAGCTCACAGAAAGTGAGTTGAAGGAAGGAGCTCAGGGGCACTGTAATTCACAAACCTGCAGAGTTATAAATGACAGCTATCGTCCAAAAATATACTGAAGTAAGGCTGCCAAGAGGACTTGAAAGCGGGGCAGAATGGCAGGAAACCGATTTCAGGAGGTAGACTGGAATTGCATTGAAAGCATAGGAAAAGAGGCAGAACGTCCACAATGATGCACTTGGCCAAAAAGGGCGTATGCGTTTTTTCCTGAATATATTCAGGAAAAAACGCATACGCCCTTTTTGGCCAACCAAGCAAGTTTGCAAAGGAAATCTGCACTACAATGAAGTCTCACTTCCCCCCGGTCAAAAGGGCCATCTGAAAAAAGTGTAAAATCCAGAAAGGCAGGACAGGCCATGGAGAACTGGGAGCCTTGTTATGCTGATGGGTGGGATGTAAATTGCCAATAGACACTCGGGAGAAGTGTATGGTGTTTCCTGAAACATCTAAAAAACAAAGCAACAGAGCCTAGGGCACTTCCACTTATGGTCCTATAGCTTAGGGAAATTAAAATCAAAAAGACACAGCCACCCCAAAGTTTGGGACGCCTCTGTTTACAAGAACCTCGTTTACTGTACAAGTTCAATATCACAGAAAGTGAAAAGTGGATAAAGAACTTGCGGTTGTTACGTACAATGCAGTATCACTCAGCAATGAAATCTATGTCATCAAGCCCGTAGCAGCATAATGAGTGGATTCAGGTACGATGATTCTAACTGAAATAAGTCACACAGAAAAAGAAACATCATAAGATATCAGTAATACACGGAATGTAAACTTGGCTACACAGGAACTGAATTACAGAACAGAACAGGATCTCAAATTTAGAAAACCAACTTATGCTTGCTTAAGGGGAAAGGTGAGTTGGGGTGCTGCATAAAACCATAGATTGAAATGAGCACAGATAAAGTTCCTTAAGCCAAATATGGAATAGACAAGAGCTACTCCTTGCTCAACGAAATGGACTCAACAGCGCATATTAAACGCCTAAGAATATACCTGACTAGTAAGTATCTTAAAACCTATGGATTGCTATGTCTCCGAAAGAGAATCAAGCATGTGTACAGGGGCATAAAAGCAGCAGTGATAGGATTGGAGAGGTTCGGTGAGCAAATGAAGACCCTTTGAAGTCATATTGCATGGTACCCATTCCACAGGTTTCAACTACCCAGGTTTAAGGTATTCTTCCTTCAGCTAAAACATGCATGTGGAACCTGGAGTATGATCAACCATGTGATCGGGAGACGTGTTCAAATATGTCTCAGTTTTCGTACCCTGGTACTCGGGTGCAACATTCCAGACGCTTTACTAACACTCTCCACACTTGGAGAGTCAGTCCCTTTAACCTCCTGTTTGGCCCAGTTTGCAATTTCTGCGGAAGATGAACAGGAATAGCGAGAACCAATGAGAGACTAGATGGAGGTGTCTGGACGGGCAAATTTAACTCTCATTTACCACCAGGAAGAGGAAATAACCAAAGGCTCAGCGTGCCATGCCGGAAGCAGATTAGGGCCTGAAGCCATCCTGCGGTGTTGCGGCCAGGTCACAAGAAAGCGAGTTGAAGAAAGGAGCTCAGGGGCACTGTAATTCACAAACCTGCAGAGTTATAAATGACAGCTATCGTCCAAAAATATACTGAAGTAAGGCTGCCAAGAGGACTTGAAAGTGGGGCAGAATTGCAGGAAACCGATTTCAGGAGGTAGACTGGAATTGCATTGAAAGCATAGGAAAAGAGGCAGAACGTCCACAATGATGCACTTGGCCAAAAAGGGCGTATGCGTTTTTTCCTGAATATATTCAGGAAAAAACGCATACGCCCTTTTTGGCCAACCAAGCAAACTTGCAAAGGAAATCTGCACTACAATGAAGTCTCACTTCCCCCCGGTCAAAAGGGCCATCTGAAAAAAGTGTAAAATCCAGAAAGGCAGGACAGGCCATGGAGAACTGGGAGCCTTGTTATGCTGATGGGCGGGATGTAAATTGCCAACAGACACTCGGGAGAAGTGTATGGTGTTTCCTGAAACATCTAAAAAACAAAGCAACAGAGCCTAGGGCACTTCCACTTATGGTCCTATAGCTTAGGGAAATTAAAATCAAAAAGACACAGCCACCCCAAAGTTTGGGACGCCTCTGTTTACAAGAACCTCGTTTACCGTACAAGTTCAATATCACAGAAAGTGAAAAATGGATAAAGAACTTGTGGTACTTACGTACAATGCAGTATCACTCAGCAATGAAATCTATGTCATCAGGCCCGTAGCAGCATAATGAGTGGATTCAGGTACAATGATTCTAACTGAAATAAGTCACACAGAAAAAGAAACATCATAAGATATCACTAATACACGGAATGTAAACTTGGCTACACAGGAACTGAATTCCAAAACAGAACAGGGTCTCAAATTTAGAAAACCAACTTATGCTTGCTTAAGGGGAAAGGTGAGTTGGGGTGCTGCATAAAACCAGACATTGAAATGAGCACAGATAAAGTTCCTTAAGCCAAATATGGAATAGACAAGAGCTACTCCTTGCTCAACGAAATGGACTCAACACCCCATATTAAACGCCTAAGAATGTACCTGACTAGTAAGTATCTTAAAACCTATGGATTGCTATGTCTCCAAACCAGAATCAAGCGTGTGTACAGGGGCATAAACGCAGCAGTGATAGGATTGGAGAGGTTCGGTGAGCAAATGAAGACCCTTTGAAGTCATATTGCATGGTACCCATTACACGGGTCTCAACTCTCCAGGTTTAAGGTATTCTTCCTTCAGCTAAAACATGCATGTGGAACCCAGAGTATGATCAACCATGTGAAAGGGAGACGTGTTCAAATATGTCTCAGTTTTCCTCCCCTGGTACTCGGGTGCATCATTCCAGACGCTTTACTAACACTCTCCCCACTTGGAGAGTCAGCGCCTTTAACCTCCGGTTTGGCCCAGTTTGCAATTTCTGCGGAAGATGAACAGGAATAGGGAGAACCAATGAGAGACTAGCTGGAGGTGTCTGGACGGGCAAATTTAACTCTCATTTCCCACCAGGAGGAGGAAATAACCAAAGGCTCAGCGTGCCGTGCCGGAACCAGATTAGGGCCTGAAGCCATCCTGCGGTGTTGCGGCCAGCTCAAAAGAAAGCGAGTTGAAGAAAGGAGCTCAGGGGCACTGTAATTCACAATCCTGCAGAGTTATAAATGACAGCTATCGTCCAAAAATATACTGAAGTAAGGCTGCCAAGAGGACTTGAAAGCGGGGCAGAATTGCAGGAAACCGATTTCAGGAGGAGACTGGAATTGCATTGAAAGCATAGGAAAAGAGGCAGAACGTCCACAATGATGCACTTGGCCAAAAAGGGCGTACGCGTTTTTTCCTGAATATATTCAGGAAAAAACGCATACGCCCTTTTTGGCCAACCAAGCAAGCTTGCAAAGGAAATCTGCACTACAATGAAGTCTCACTTCCCCCCGGTCAAAAGGGCCATCTGAAAAAAGTGTAAAATCCAGAAAGGCAGGACAGGCCATGGAGAACTGGGAGCCTTGTTATGCTGATGGGCGGGATGTAAATTGCCAACAGACACTCGGGAGAAGTGTATGGTGTTTCCTGAAACATCTAAAAAACAAAGCAACAGAGCCTAGGGCACTTCCACTTATGGTCCTATAGCTTAGGGAAATTAAAATCAAAAAGACACAGCCACCCCAAAGTTTGGGACGCCTCTGTTTACAAGAACCTCGTTTATGGTACAAGTTAAATATCGCAGAAAGTGAAAAATGGATAAAGGAGTTGTGGTATTTACTTACAAAACAATATCACTCAGCAATGAAAACTATGTCATCAGGCCCTTAGCAGCACAATGAGTGGATTCAGGTATGACGATTCTAACTGAAATAAGTCACACAGAAAAAGAAACATCATAAGATATCAGTAATACACGGAATGTAAACTTGGCTACACAGGACCTGAATTACAGAACAGAACAGGGTCTCAAATTTAGAAAACCAACTTATGCTTGCTTAAGGGGAAAGGTGAGTTGGGGTGCTGCATAAAACCAGAGATTGAAATGAGCACAGATAAAGTTCCTTAAGCCAAATATGGAATAGACAAGAGCTACTCCTTGCTCAACGAAATGGACTCAACACCGCATATTAAACGCCTAAGAATGTACCTGACTAGTAAGTATCTTAAAACCTATGGATTGCTATGTCTCCGACAGAGAATCAAGCATGTGTACAGGGGCATAAACGCAGCAGTGATAGGATTGGAGAGGTTCGGTGAGCAAATGAAGACCCTTTGAAGTCATATTGCATGGTACCCATTCCACGGGTTTCAACTACCCAGGTTTAAGGTATTCTTCCTTCAGCTAAAACATGCATGTGGAACCCAGAGTATGATCAACCGTGTAAACGGGAGACATGTTCAAATATGTCTCAGTTTTCCTCCCCTGGTACTCGGGTGCAACATTCCAGACGCTTTACTAACACTCTCCCCACTTGGAGAGTCAGTCACTTTAACCTCCTGTTTGGCCCAGTTTGCAATTTCTGCGGAAGATGAACAGGAATAGCGAGAACCAATGAGAGACTAGCTGGAGGTGTCTGGACGGGCAAATTTAACTCTCATTTCCCACCAGGAAGAGGAATTAACCAAAGGCTCAGCGTGCCGTGCCGGAACCAGATTAGGGCCTGAAGCCATCCTGCGGTGTTGCGGCCAGCTCACAAGAAAGCGAGTTGAAGAAAGGAGTTCAGGGACACTGTAATTCACAAACCTGCAGAGTTATCAATGACAGCTATCGTCCAAAAATATACTGAAGTAAGGCTGCCAAGAGGACTTGAAAGCGGGGCAGAATTGCAGGAAACCGATTTCAGGAGGTAGACTGGAATTGCATTGAAAGCATAGGAAAAGAGGCAGAACGTCCACAATGATGCACTTGGCCATAAAGGGCGTATGCGTTTTTTCCTGAATATATTCAGGAAGAAATGCATACGCCCATTTTGGCCAACCAAGCAAGCTTGCAAAGGAAATCTGCACTACAATGAAGTCTCACTTCCCCCCGGTCAAAAGGGCCATCTGAAGAAAGTGTAAAATCCAGAAAGGGAGGACAGGCCATGGAGAACTGGGAGCCTTGTTATGCTGATGGGCGGGTTGTAAATTGCCAACAGACACTCGGGAGAAGTGTATGGTGTTTCCTGAAACATCTAAAAAACAAAGCAACAGAGCCTAGGGCACTTCCACTTATGGTCCTATAGCTTAGGGAAATTAAAATCAAAAAGACACAGCCACCCCAAAGTTTGGGACGCCTCTGTTTACAAGAACCTCGTTTACAGTACAAGTTCAACATCGCAGAAAGTGAAAAATGGATAAAGAAGTTGTGGTATTTACTTACAAAGCAATATCACTCAGCAATGAAATCTATGTCATCAGGCCCTTAGCAGCACAATGAGTGGATTCAGGTATGATGATTCTAACTGAAATAAGTCACACAGAAAAAGAAACATCATAAGATATCAGTAATACACGGAATGTAAACTTGGCTACACAGGAACTGAATTACAGAACAGAACAGGGTCTCAAATTCAGAAAACCAACTTATGCTTGCTTAAGGGTAAAGGTGAGTTGGGGTGCTGCATAAAACCAGAGATTGAAATGAGCACAGATAAAGTTCCTTAAGCCAAATATGGAATAGACAAGAGCTACTCCTTGCTCAACGAAATGGACTCAACACCGCATATTATACGCCTAAGAATGTACCTGACTAGTAAGTATCTTAAAACCTATGGATTGCTATGTCTCCGAAAGAGAATCAAGCATGTGTACAGGGGCATAAATGCAGCAGTGATAGGATTGGAGAGGTTCGGTGAGCAAATGAAGACCCTTTGAAGTCATATTGCATAGTACCCATTCCACGGGTTTCAACTACCCAGGTTTAAGGTATTCTTCCTTCAGCTAAAACATGCATGTGGAACCTAGAGTACGATCAACCATGTGATCGGGAAACGTGTTCAAATATGTCTCAGTTTTCATACCCTGGTACTCGGGTGCAACATTCCAGACGCTTAACTAACACCCTCCCGACTTGGAGAGTCAGTCCCTTTAACCTCCTGTTTGGCCCAGTTGGCAATTTCTGTGGAAGATGAACAGGAATAGCGAGAACCAATGAGAGACTAGCTGGAGGTGTCTGGACGGGCAAATTTAACTCTCATTTCCCACCAGGAAGAGGAATTAACCAAAGGTTCAGCTTGCCGTGCCGGAACCAGATTAGGGCCTGAAGCCATCCTGCGGTGTTGCGGCCAGCTCAAAAGAAAGCGAGTTGAAGAAAGGAGCTCAGGGGCACTGTAATTCACAAACCTGCAGAGTTATAAATGACAGCTATCGTCCAAAAATATACTGAAGTAAGGCTGCCAAGAGGACTTGAAAGCGGGGCAGAATTGCAGGAAACCGATTTCAGGAGGTAGACTGGAATTGCATTGAAAGCATAGGAAAAGAGGCAGAACGTCCACAATGATGCACTTGGCCAAAAAGGGCGTATGCGTTTTTTCCTGAATATATTCAGGAAAAAACGCATACGCCCTTTTTGGCCAACCAAGCAAGCTTGCAAAGGAAATCTGCACTACAATGAAGTCTCACTTCCCCCCGGTCAAAAGGGCCATCTGAAAAAAGTGTAAAATCCAGAAAGGCAGGACAGGCCATGGAGAACTGGGAGCCTTGTTATGCTGATGGGCGGGATGTAAATTGCCAACAGACACTCGGGAGAAGTGTATGGTGTTTCCTGAAACATCTAAAAAACAAAGCAACAGAGCCTAGGGCACTTCCACTTATGGTCCTATAGCTTAGGGAAATTAAAATCAAAAAGACACAGCCACCCCAAAGTTTGGGACGCCTCTGTTTACAAGAACGTCGTTTACAGTACAAGTTCAACATCGCAGAAAGTGAAAAATGGATAAATAAGTTGTGGTATTTACTTACAAAGCAATATCACTCAGCAATGAAATCTATGTCATCAGGCCCTTAGCAGCACAATGAGTGGATTCAGGTATGATGATTCTAACTGAAATAAGTCACACAGAAAAAGAAACATCATAAGATATCAGTAATACACGGAATGTAAACTTGGCTACACAGGAACTGAATTACAGAACAGAACAGGGTCTCAAATTTAGAAAACCAACTTATGCTTGCTTAAGGGTAAAGGTGAGTTGGGGTGCTGCATAAAACCAGAGATTGAAATGAGCACAGATAAAGTTCCTTGAGCCAAATATGGAATAGACAAGAGCTACTCCTTGCTCAACGAAATGGACTCAACACCGCATATTAAACGCCTAAGAATGTACCTGACTAGTAAGTATCTTAAAACCTATGGATTGCTATGTCTCCGACAGAGAATCAAGCATGTGTACAGGGGCATAAACGCAGCAGTGATAGGATTGGAGAGGTTCGGTGAGCAAATGAAGACCCTTTGAAGTCATATTGCATGGTACCCATTCCACGGGTTTCAACTACCCAGTTTTAAGGTATTCTTCCTTCAGCTAAAACATTCATGTGGAACCCAGAGTATGATCAACCGTGTGAACGGGAGACATGTTCAAATATGTCTCAGTTTTCCTCCCCTTGTACTCGGGTGCAACATTCCAGACGCTTTACTAACACTCTCCCGACTTGGAGAGTCAGTCCCTTTAACCTCCTGTTTGGCCCAGTTTGCAATTTCTGTGGAAGATGAAGAGGAATAGCGAGAACCAATGAAAGACTAGCTGGAGGTGTCTGGACGGGCAAATTTAACTCTCATTTCCCACCAGGAAGAGCAATTAACTAAAGGCTCAGCGTGCCGTGCCGGAACCAGATTAGGGCCTGAAGCCATCCGGCGGTGTTGCGGCCAGGTCACAAGAACGCGAGTTGAAGAAAGGAGCTCAGGGGCACTGTAATTCACAAACCTGCAGAGTTATAAATGACAGCTATCGTCCAAAAATATACTGAAGTAAGGCTGCCAAGAGGACTTGAAAGCGGGGCAGAATTGCAGGAAACCGATTTCAGGAGGTAGACTGGAATTGCATTGAAAGCA
The DNA here is from genome assembly GCF_039906515.1 of Pseudorca crassidens. NCBI lineage: Eukaryota > Metazoa > Chordata > Mammalia > Artiodactyla > Delphinidae > Pseudorca > Pseudorca crassidens. Next base: position 55,769 of record NW_027136119.1, read on the forward strand.
TAGGAAAGGAGGCAGAACGTCCACAATGATGCACTTGGCCAAAAAGGGCGTATTCGTTTTTTCCTGAATATATTCAGGAAAAAACGCATACTCACTTTTTGGCCAACCAAGCAAGCTTGCAAAGGAAATCTGCACTACAATGAAGTCTCACTTCCCCCCGGTCAAAAGGGCCATCTGAAAAAAGTGTAAAATCCAGAAAGGCAGGACAGGCCATGGAGAACTGGGAGCCTTGTTATGCTGATGGGCGGCATGTAAATTGCCAACAGACACTCGGGAGAAGTGTATGGTGTTTCCTGAAACATCTAAAAAAACAAAGCAACAGAGCCTAGGGCACTTCCACTTATGGTCCTATAGATTAGGGAAATTAAAATCAAAAAGACACAGCCACCCCAAAGTTTGGAACGCCTCTGTTTACAAGAACCTCGTTTACCGTACAAGTTCAACATCGCAGAAAGTGAAAAATGGATAAAGAAGTTGTGGTATTTACTTACAAAGTAATATCACTCAGCAATGAAATCTATGTCATCAGGCCCTTAGCAGCACAATGAGTGGATTCAGGTATGATGATTCTAACTGAAATAAGTCACACAGAAAAAGAAACATCATAAGATATCAGTAATACACGGAATGTAAACTTGGCTACACAGGAACTGAATTACAGAACAGAACAGGATCTCAAATTTAGAAAACCAACTTATGCTTGCTTAAGGGGAAAGGTGAGTTGGGGTGCTGCATAAAACCATAGATTGAAATGAACACAGATAAAGTTCCTTAAGCCAAATATGGAATAGACAAGAGCTACTCCTTGCTCAACGAAATGGACTCAACACCGCATATTAAACGCCTAAGAATGTACCTGACTAGTAAGTATCTTAAAACCTATGGATTGCTATGTCTCCGAAAGAGAATCAAGCATGTGTACAGGGGCATAAATGCAGCAGTGATAGGATTGGAGAGGTTCAGTGAGCAAATGAAGACCCTTTGAAGTCATATTGCATGGTACCCATTCCACGGGTTTCAACTACCCAGGTTTAAGGTATTCTACCTTCAGCTAAAAAGTGCATGTGGAAACTAGAGTATGATCAACCATGTGATCGGGAAACGTGTTCAAATATGTCTCAGTTTTCGTACCCTGGTACTCGGGTGCAACATTCCAGACGCTTAACTAACACCCTCCCGACTTGGAGAGTCAGTCCCTTTAACCTCCTGTTTGGCCCAGTTTGCAATTTCTGTGGAAGATGAACAGGAATAGCGAGAACCAATGAGAGACTAGCTGGAGGTGTCTGGACGGGCAAATTTAACTCTCATTTCCCACCAGGAAGAGGAATTAACCAAAGGTTCAGCTTGCCGTGCCGGAACAAGATTAGGGCCTGAAGCCATCCTGCGGTGTTGCGGCCAGGTCACAAGAACGCGAGTTGAAGAAAGGAGCTCAGGGGCACTGTAATTCACAAACCTGCAGAGTTATAAATGACAGCTATCGTCCAAAAATATACTGAAGTAAGGCTGCCAAGAGGACTTGAAAGCGGGGCAGAATTGCAGGAAACCGATTTCAGGAGGTAGACTGGAATTGCATTGAAAGCATAGGAAAGGAGGCAGAACGTCCACAATGATGCACTTGGCCAAAAAGGGCGTATGCGTTTTTTCCTGAATATATTCAGGAAAAAACGCATACACCCTTTTTGGCCAACCAAGCAAGCTTGCAAAGGAAATCTGCAGTACAGTGAAGTCTCACTTCCCCCCGGTCAAAAGGGCCATCTGAAAAAAGTGTAAAATCCAGAAAGGCAGGACAGGCCATGGAGAACTGGGAGCCTTGTTATGCTGATGGGCGGGATGTAAATTGCCAACAGACACTCGGGAGAAGTGTATGGTGTTTCCTGAAACATCTAAAAAACAAAGCAACAGAGCCTAGGGCACTTCCACTTATGGTCCTATAGCTTAGGGAAATTAAAATCAAAAAGACACAGCCACCCCAATGTTTGGGACGGCTCTGTTTACAAGAACCTCGTTTACGGTACAAGTTCAATATCGCAGAAAGTGAAAAATGGATAAAGAAGTTGTGGTACTTATGTACAATGCAAAATCACTCAGCCATGAAATCTATGTCATCAGGCCCGTAGCAGCATAATGAGTGGATTCAGGTATGATGATTCTAACTGAAATAAGTCACACAGAAAAAGAAACATCATAAGATATCACTAATACACGGAATGTGAACTTGGCTACACATGAACTGAATTACAGAACAGAACAGGGTCTCAAGTTTAGAAAACCAACTTATGCTTGCTTAAGGGGGAAAGTGAGTTGGGGTGCTGCATAAAACCAGAGTTTGAAATTAGCACAGATACCATTCAATAAGCCAAATATGTAATAGACAAGACCTACCCCTTGCTCAACTAAATGGACTCAACAATGAGGTATCACCTCACACCTGATAGAATGGGCATCATGAGAAAATCTACAAACAAAAATGCTGGAAAGGGTGTGGAGAAAAGGAACCCTCTTCCACTATTGTTGGGAATATAAATTGATACAGTCACTACAGAGAACAATATGGAGTTTCTTAAGAAACTAACAGTAGAATTACCATATGATACAGCAATCCCAGTACTGGACATATACCCAGACAAAACCATAAATCAAAACGAGACATTCACCGCAATGTTCATTGCATCACTATTTACAATATCGAGGTAATGGAAGCAACCTAAATGCCCACAGACAGACGAATGCATAAAGCTGTGGTACATATATAAAATGGAATATTACTAAGCCATGAAAAGGAATGAAATTGGGTCATTTGTAGAGACGTCGATGGATCTAGAGACTGTCATACAGAGTGAAGAAAGTCAGAAAGAGAAAAACAAATCTTGTATATTCATGCATATATGTGGAACCTAGAAAAACTGTACAGATTAACCATTTTGCAAGGCATAAATAGAGCAACAGATGTAGACAACAAATGTATGGACAACAAGGGGGGAAAGCTGTTGGGGGGGTGGTGGTGGGAGGAGTTGAGAGACTGGGATTGGCATGTATACATTTATATGTATAAAATAGATAACCAATAAGAACCTGCTGTATAAAAATATAAAATAAAATTCAAAATTAAAAAGAAATAAAATTTAAAAAATAAAACAGAAAAAACAATTATTCCCTTCACATACATGTATTTATATGAATAAATTATTTCCATGCTTATATCTGTAAATACAAAAAAGAGGAATAAAATCTACCTTGAAGCAAAAACGAAAAAGAGAAAAAAAACACAGAACCCACCAGTTCCACAGAGGAAAACCGTATCAGGGCACTTGCTCCAGTTGTAAACAATTCTGAAGTTGGCCAGTGGTGGGGAATCGTCTCCCATTCAGCCAGCAGCCCCCACGCAACAAGCGTCCTCATTGCAAAGCTGGGGCACCGTGCCGAGGCATCTGTGAGTAAACGTGAGCTGAGCCCCAGGCCAGTTGCTGCTGAACTATTCCCACCCGTCCCAGGTAAAACACCTGAATATATACAAGGACTTGAAAGCCTAGAGGAAGGGCCATAGAGCCACACGAGTGACAGCATGCCGGCCGACTTGGTGCCTGCAGGCCAGCCAGGATGGTCCTGGCCCTGGGTGCTCTTCTGGAAGGTTTCCATTTCCCTGCCTGAGATACCCGTCCTGTCCCTGCCCCCACTGCTTTTTTCCTTCCTCACCTCTGCCCAGGGAGAAATTCCAGCAGCAGGTATGGGTGACACATCCTCTTCTTTAGCAGGTGGCAGCCTGGCAACTGCTGCAGAAAGTCCAGCAGAGCCCCACTCACACTGGGCCACCCACAAAGCCGTGGCCTCTCACTCCCTCCCACCAGCCCAGCCCCGAGACTGCTGACAGGGCAGAGAAAATGGCGTCAGGCACGGCTGCAGGGGCTCTTGCTGCCTGGAGTGGTATTTATATTGATCTCAACCCAGGCACACCTGGGGAGGGCTGGCCCGCACGGTAAGGCTGCCCAGGACAGCCAATCATCACCCCTCAGGGGCTCACAGTTGCAGAAAATGGAACTTGCTGAACCGGCCAGGTCCAAGGAACAGGTGTGGGCTCCTGAGAGTCAGGAGAGACAAGGGGCTGCAGCTTTGGCTTGTTTTCTAATCATTTTATCTGGCCCATGAGTGGGAGACAACTTCAAGAAAACCCTCTCCTTATGAGAGGAACCCAGGAGTCAGGGAGAGGAGGGGTGGGTGGTGGTTGGAGACAGAGGCCTGGTGCCCCGGGTGCAGTGGAAGTCTCTGGAAGACTAGGTGGAGGGAGGCCGCACAGAGTGATGCCCAGGGTCACAGACCTGTCGCAGCTGCTGTTTGTTAGTTCAAGTCCTGCTCTGAGGTGCTCTGTGTCAGCTCTGAGCGACAGGTGAGCTGGGGGTGCTCTGCAATGAGGGCTATGTGCACGGTTCCTGTGTGCCCAGCCCTGCCACGGTACCTGCAAGGGTAGCTCTGTATCCTGGGAAGGGCCTGACCACGAGAGCCCCGTGGGCTGGGGTGGGGGTGGGGTACCTGCCCAGGTGAGCTCCATATTCTGGGATTGGTCTGACCACGAGAGCCCCATGGGCTGCTGGGGACCTGGTAAAGGATGTCAGGACAGTCAGTGAAGCCACCGAGGATATACCTCCAGTTGCTCCTAATTCCTACACCCTGCTGGTCATTCTACCAACCACCAGGACATGGTATTCTGTATTAGTCTTCAATGATGCCTTCTTTTGTATTCCATTAGTCCCAGAGTCACAAGAAATTTTGGCTTGTGAGTGGCAGGACTCAACATACAACTAAAACAATACTTCCGGGCCGTCTTGCCCCAAGGGTGCAAAAATTCCCACACCATCTTTGGGGAAAGCTTAGCTAAAGACCTAAAAGTTCTATCTCTGGAAAAGGAAACCCTCCTTCAGTACGCAGACGACATTCTGATCGCCAGCCCTACTAAGGCGGCCTCTGAACTACCAAGCCAATAAAGGATAGAAGTTGTCCAAGAAAAAGCTCAAATATCACAGACTGCAGTGACCTGCCTGGGCTTCATTCTCACAGAAGGTCGGAGAAGCCCATCCCAGGAAAGGGAAGAAACCATTTGCAGCCTTACCCCTTTCTAAAACTAGAAGACAGCTTAGGGGTTCCTGGGGAGGCCAGGGTTTGCTGCTTCTGGATCCCTAACTACAGTCTACTAGCTGGGCCTCTATATGAAACACTGAAAGGAAAAGATGATGATCCTTTTGAATAGAATCCAGAAGTGGCCTTTCAAGAATGGAAAGAGCAGTCAATTCAGACCCTTGCCCTGGAACTCCCTAATTTAGCTAAACCCTTTGACCTTTACATTCCCGGTGAAAGGTGAATCGCCATTGGAGAATTAGTGCAAAAACTGGGACCACTTGAAATGGAACAATGCAAGAATGCCATCCAGGTAGGATAAACTACGGTCACCAAGGGGCTTGGCCCACTGCCGCATCTGGCCAAGATACTGGCGGTATCTAAAAACCTGGAAATCAGCAGCCCAAAAGGCCACCTCCCTCCTAAGGGAAAAGGACCCCACGTGGTGATCCTAACCACCAACCATGCCCTGAAGTTGCAGGGTTCGCTCCGTGGGCACACCGACCTCGAGTGAGGAGGCCCTCCAACTCCAACATCCAGAGAGATAACCGGGGGCAACAGGGCACCATGACGATTCGTGTGAACATCACTTGACCTGGAGTTTCTCTCATAAAACAACAAGAGTGTGTCCCAAAAGAGCAGACTACTGCTTGCAGGACTTACTGCACCCAGAGGGGAGCTAATAATCTTGGCGGGGGAACCGTATATCACACTGTCACCATAGAAAAGCCTACAGACACCGTGATGATGGTGGCCAATAAGACCGGCTGGACTCCTGTTTACTTCAAAAGGCTGTTGACTCAGTGGTCATCATGGTCCTTGATCACCACTGACCCTGGACTGTCTGGGAGTTGAGCGGGCAGGGCTCTGACACCTGGTGCTGTTTGTACGTTAACTCAGGGGCCTAATTGAAGAAAGCGCAGACTACTGGTCAGAGCATCTAGGCTGGCAGAAACGGTCAGCCTAAGGTGGCCGAACAAATGTGGGGCGGGGTGAAACCGGCCCCCACAGCGTCTCTGCACATCTCTTTCCTGGACCCTTAAAGGTCATTAGAATCTATAACACTTCCAATGCTGGTGCTCAGGTGGACGAGCAGGGAGGCAGGGGACCTGGGGACAATCAACGTCACCTGGAGGCTGCTGGGGAGAAGCTCTGACCCTCGCCCCCGGGTATTAGGGCTCCCAACTCAGCACTCAGCAGTTACAGAAGAAGTGTCTGCACCCTCAGCACTCCAAGAATGAGGAACGGGACAAAAGGCAGAGGAGGGGTTTGTCCCCAGCAAAGCCCATTAAAAATCCCTGGGAGATAAAAATAGAATCTGGGCAATAAAGTCAAGTCTAACCTTTTTTATCCTTTGTGCTTTGTCTAATTTCACGTGCTCCTAGGGTCCCGCATGCAGAGGTTCCACACCTGGCACTTCAGACCAGATTTCCTAGTGCAGAATGGCTGGGTCGACACCTCAGCTCCTGGGGCCCAGTGCAGACTCCGCGATATAGAGCCTGAGCTGCAGCCAACCTGGCCCTCGAGAGCTCCGCCCCCTCCCTCCCACTGACTCTGACAGGATCTCTACACAGCAGCCCAGCCCACAGCCCACGGGGTAGTGCATGCTCTCACCTCTCCATTCTCTGATCAAAATATAAAGTTTCCTTTGCTTGTGAACCAAACTCAGTCTCGATCTGTTGGCCCCAATGACACTGGGCAGGGGGACACTTGTTGGGGTCCACTCTGGAGGATCAGTAACAGAAATTGAGACTATTGTAACCTCAATGAACAGATGTGTGAGCCAAACTGTAGTTAACATAGAACAGTGTATAAGGCTCGGGTAAAATAAGATGTTTCTAACACTTCCATTTGATATTTCCATCACTTTATTATAAGCAAGTTCAGTGAAAAGGTTTGTCTTATTTGTCAGGTCAATATGAGAGAAACGAAGTGATTTCTTTCCAAGGATGTACATCTAATAATCTTGGTTAAAGCTTCAATCTTGTTTTAAATGCTTTTCCATTGAAAATGATACCTCTCTTTCAGCTCCCCCATTTCTGAGAAGTATAAAATCTTATAATTTATTATTACCAAAGGGGAAAGGTGGGAGGAGGGATAAATTAACAGTTTGGGATTAACACATACACACTGCTATGTATAAAATAGATCATCAACAAGGAACTACTGTATAGCACAGGGAACTACACTCAACATTTTGCAATAACCTATAAGGGGAAATAATCTGAAAAAGAATAGATATTTTTATTGACATCATCTATCAATGACAGTTAAAGTGTAACCTAAGGGAAGCTGGTGGTGAGTGCTTCTGACCCTGAAGACTTCAATCATCTAAAGTTTGGACTCTGCCTACTTCCCAAGGCCCTTAATGAACATATGTGTAGCCGTAGCTTAAAAAATTCCCCAGTTTGGGTTTCGGGGAGACACTGATTTTGAAAAAGCCCTGGTGTTCTCCTTACATGAATGGGACTCTTCCTACTGCTAAAGCATGTCTGTCACACCCAGAGGATGGTATACCGTCTGATCGGGAAGAGTTTGGAAAAGGCATCTCATCTCCTCATCTCCTGGTGCTCGGGTTCACCCCTCCAGCGTCTTTATTAACAGTCTCCCCACTTGGAGATGTCAGCACTGTCAACATCCTGTTGCGTACAGTTTGGAATTTGTCCAGAGGATGAAGCGGAAGGATGAGGAACAATGAGAGACAAGTCCTAGGTGTTCAGACAGGCACATGTCACTCTAATTTCCAATCAGGAAGACGAATTGACCAAAGGCTAGGGTTGCCCATGGAAACAGTATAGGGCTTGAGGAAATCCCGCTGCTTTGTGGCCAGTTCCCATAAACACAAGTTGAACAATGGAACTCAGGGGCAGTAAAATTCACAAAACTGCAGAGTTGAAAATATCCATCACTGAAAAATGTCTTGAGGAAAGTCAGAGAAAAGGACTTGTAAGCAAGGGAGAATGGCAGGAAAGGGATTTGAGGAGGTAGAAAGGACTCGCCATTAAGCACAAGAAAAGGAGCTGAACATTGCCAACATTGCAGTTGGCCAAAAAGGGTGTATGCGTTTTTTTCTGTATATATTCAAGAAAAGGGCATACACTTTTTTAGCCAACCAAACAGGTGGGCACTGGAAGTCAGTACTACAAAAGATATCACTTCGCATCAGTCAGAAGAGCCATCCTCATAAAGCGTAAACAACAGAAATGCAGGACAGGGCAAGGAGAAGAGGGAGCCCTGTGAGACTTATAGTGGAAATGTATATTGCCAACGGCCATTCTGGAGAAGTGTATTGTGTTTACTAAAACATCTAAAAAATGAGCTACAGAGCATAGGGCACTTGCACTCATGGGCGTATATCTTGAGAAAAACAAAAATCGAGAGGACACAGGCACCCCAATGTTTACCCCCTCTCTGTTTAAAAGATCCTCAACTAGGATATAACTTAAATGTCTCTGGAGGGAAAAAATGGGTAGAGATGTGGTACTTAGGTAGAGTGGAATATTATTCAGCCTGGAAATCAATGAAATATGGCCAGTTGTAACAACTCTGGAGGAGTTACGTATGATCTTTCTAAGTGACATAATTCAAAAAGAAAAAGACACATATCATAAGATATCACTTAAAGGTGGAATCCAAAATGGCTACACATGAAATAAATTACAAAACAAAAACATAGTCAAATATGTAGAAAACACGCATAAGGCTGCTAAACGGGAAAGGTGGGGAGGGGTGAGGCATCACCCAGGAGGTTGAAATTAGCAAAGATACCATTCCAAATACCAAACTGATAATCAACAAGGCCTACACGGTAGCTAAAAGAACTGCACTCAGCACACTCAAGTCACCGGAAAAGAATATATACGACTGGTAAGAATCTGAAAAAGAATTTACTGATGTCTCTCTGTACGTGAATCAAGTGGATGTACAGCAGCAAGAAACAGAGCTTTGAAAATCAGCTGTAACCAATATAGTAATAAATTGAAAAAAATAAACGACAGAGAGACAGAGAAAACCTCTTACAACTTTTCCTCAGGGCCGGTGATGCAACATGGATTGAACACATCTAGACCCACAGCAGGATGAGACATAAGGCTGGAAACTGTTTGCGCTAAGAGAAATGTGAGGTTGGGTGAGGAAATGCACACCCTTTAAAGTAATACTACCTGGTACCCATTCAATGGGTCCCAAATATGCAGGTTCAAGGGATCTTCCTACAGCTAAAACATGCATGGAAAACCCAGAGGACTGTACACCATGTGATCGGGAGATGTGTCTAAAATGCAGCTCATTTATCCTCTCCTGGTGCTCCTGTTCACCATTCCAGCCACGTTACTTAGAATCTCCCCACTTGGAGAATCAGCACATTTCAACTTCTGTTTCACACATTTTGCAAATTGTGAGGAGGATGAACGGGGAACCAATGAGAGAATAGTTGTAGGGGTTTGGACGGGCACATATCACTCTAATTTCCCATTAAGAATAAGAATTGAAAAAAGGCTCAGCCCGCCTCGCCCGAGCCAAAATAGGGCCTGAAGCAATCCTGCGGGTTTGAGGCCAGCTCACAAAAGAGCAACTTAAAAAATGGAGCTCAGGGTCACTGCAATTCACAAACCTGCAGAGTTATAAATGAAAACTAACGTCCAAAAATATGTTGAGGTAAGGCAAAGAAAAGGATCTGAATGCAAGACAGAATTGCAAGAAACAGATTTCAAGAGATAGATTGGACTCATCTTTAAAGCACATGAAAAGCGGCAGAATTTCGACAATGATGCAGTTGGCCCAAAAGGGCGTATGCGTTTTTTCCTGATTATATCCAGGAAAAAACGCATACGCACTTTATGGGCAACGAAGCAAGCAAGCAATGCAAATGTGCACAACAAAGAAGTCTCATTTCCCACTGGTCAAAAGGGCCATCCTAAAAAATTGTAAAAACCAGAAATGCAGGACAGGCCATGGAGAACAGGGAGCCTTTATACGCTGATGGGCAGTGTGTGAACTGCCGAGAGCCACTCTGGAGAAGTGTATGGTGGTTCCTAAATCATCTAAAAAACAGAGCTACAGAGCATAGGACACTTCCAATCATGGGAGTATATCTAGGGAAGTCTAAAAATCAACAAGACACAAGCACACCACAGTTTAGGGCTACTCTGTTTACAAGAACCTCAACTTCAGTATACCTTAAATATCCCAGGAAAGAGAGCAATGGATAAAGAAGATGTGGTACTTATGTACAATGGAATATTTCTTCACCATGAAATCAATGTAATAAGGCTAGTAGAAGGATAAAGAGTGGATTTAGGTCCGATAATACTACTTGAAATAAGTCAAACAGAAAAAGAAACATATCATAAGATATCACTTATAGAGGGAGGGTAAATATGGCTGCACAAGAAATGAATTACAGAACAGAACAGTGTCTCACATTTAGAAAACACACTTATTTCAGCTTAAGGGGAAAGGAGAGGTGGGGTGATGCATAAAACCAGAGTTTGAAATTAGCACAGATACCGTTCAATAAACCAAATAGATATTAGACAAGATCTACACCTTGCTCAATGAACTGGCCTCAACACACCCTATACACCGCAGAGAAATATATCTGAGTAATAAGAATCTTAAAACCCATGTATTGATATATCTCCATAAGGGAATCAAGTGTGTGCAGAGCGGCACAAACACAGCAGTGAAAATGAGCTAAACCCCATTATAGAAATAAATTTTAAAAACAAAACGCAGAAACAATGAAAGAGAGAAAAATTCTTACAAAATTCGCTCAGGGGCTGTGATGCAACCTGGATTGACCACATATAAACCCACAGCTGGATAAGACATAAGGCTGGACACTTGGGGCTGAGAGGATTGATGAGCTTTGGTGAGCAACTGCCAAAAGTTTAATGCAATACTTCATGCTACTCATTCCAAGGGTCCCAACACTCCAGGTTGAAGGGAATCTTCCTACAGCTAAACCATACTTGGGAAACCCAGCGACTGGTATACCATATGATCGGGAAAGGTTTCTAAAACGCACCTCATTTTTCCTCTCCTGGGGCTCCGGATCGACATTCCAGCCGCTTTACCAAAAATATCCCCACATGGAGAGTCAATGCCTTTAAGTTCTGGTATCGCACAGTCTGCAGTTAGTGCGGAGGATGAATGGGAATAGGGGGAACCAGTGAGAAACTAGCTGTAGCGGTTTCAATGGGCACATGTCACTCTAATTTCACATCAGTAAGAAGAATAAACCAAAGGCACAGCAAGGTGCCCCAGAAGAAGAATAGGGCCTGAAGGAATCCTGTGGTTATGAGGCAAGATCACAAAAATAAGAGCTGAAAAATGGAGCTAAGGGCCACTGCAATTCAAAAACCTGCAGACTTATAAAGGCCAACTATTTTCAAAAAATATATTGAGGTAAGGCTATGAAGAGGCATTGAAAGCAAGGCAGAATTGCAGGAAAACGATTTCAGGAGGTAGACTGGAATTGCATTTAAAGCATAGGAAAAGAGGCAGAACGTCCACAATGATTCACTTGGCCAAAAAGGGCGTATGCCATTTTTCCTGAATATATTCAGGAAAAAAGGCATACGCCCTTTTTGGCCAACCAAGCAAGCTTGCAAAGGAAATCTGCACTACAATGAAGTCTCACTTCCCCCTGGTCAAAAGGGCCATCTGAAAAAAGTGTAAAATCCAGAAAGGCAGGACAGGCCATGGAGAACTGGGAGCCTTGTTATGCTGATGGACGGGATGTAAATTGCCAACAGCCACTTGGGAGAAGTGTATGGGGTTTCCTGAAACATCTAAAAAACAAAGCAACAGAGCCTAGGGCACTTCCACTTATGGTCCTATAGCTTAGGGAAATTAAAATAAAAAAGACACAGCCACCCCAAAATTTGGGACGCCTCTGTTTACAACAACCTCATTTACGGTAGAAGTTCAATATCGCATAAAGTGAAAAATGGATAAAGAAGTTGTGGTACTTACGTACAATGCAATATCACTCAGCAATGAAATCTATGTCATCAGGCACATAGCAGCATAAAGAGTGGATTCAGGTATGATGATTCTAACTGAAATAAGTCACACAGAAAAAGAAACATCATAAGATATCACTAATACACGGAATGTAAACTTGGCTACACAGGAACTGAATTCCAAAACAGAACAGGGTCTCAAATTTAGAAAACCAACTTATGCTTGCTTAAGGGGAAAGGTGAGTTGGGGTGCTGCATAAAACCAGAGATTGAAATGAGCACAGATAAAGTTCCTTAAGCCAAATATGGAATAGACAAGAGCTACTCCTTGCTCAACGAAATGGACTCAACACCTCATATTAAACGCCTAAGAATGTACCTGACTAGTAAGTATCTTAAAACCTATGGATTGCTATGTCTCCGAAAGAGAATCAAGCGTGTGTACAGGGGCATTAATGCAGCAGTGATAGGATTGGAGAGGTTCGGTGAGCAAATGAAGACCCTTTGAAGTCATATTGCATGGTACCCATTCCACGGGTCTCAACTCTCCAGGTTTAAGGTATTCTTCCTTCAGCTAAAACATGCATGTGGAACCCAGAGTATGATCAACCATGTGAACGGGAGATGTGTTCAAATATGTCTCAGTTTTCCTCCCCTGGTACTCGGGTGCAACATTCCAGACGCTTTACTAACACTCTCCCCACTTGGAGAGTCAGCGCCTTTAACCTCCTGTTTGGCCCAGTTTGCAATTTCTGCGGAAGATGAACAGGAATAGCGAGAACCAATGAGAGACTAGCTGGAGGTGTCTGGACGGGCAAATTTAACTCTCATTTCCCACCAGGAAGAGGAATTAACCAAAGGCTCAGCGTGCCGTGCCGGAACCAGATTAGGGCCTGAAGCCATCCTGCGGTGTTGCGGCCAGGTCACAAGAAAGCGAGTTGAAGAAAGGAGCTCAGGGGCACTGTAATTAACAAACCTGCAGAGTTATAAATGACAGCTATCGTCCAAAAATATACTGAAGTAAGGCTGCCAAGAGGACTTGAAAACGGGGCAGAATTGCAGGAAACCGATTTCAGGAGGTAGACTGGAATTGCATTGAAAGCATAGGAAAAGAGGCAGAACGTCCACAATGATGCACTTGGCCAAAAAGGGCGTATGCGTTTTTTCCTGAATATATTCAGGAAAAAACGCATACGCCCTTTTTGGCCAACCAAGCAAGCTTGCAAAGGAAATCTGCACTACAATGAAGTCTCACTTCCCCCCGGTCAAAAGGGCCATCTGAAAATAGTGTAAAATCCAGAAAGGCAGGACAGGCCATGGAGAACTGGAAGCCTTGTTTTGCTGATGGGCGGGATGTAAATTGCCAACAGACACTTGGGAGAAGTGTATGGTGTTTCCTGAAACATCTAAAACACAAAGCAACAGAGCGTAGGGCACTTCCACATATGGTCCTATAGCTTAGGGAAATTAAAATTAAAAAGACACAGCCACCCCAGAGTATGGGACGCCTCTGTTTACAAGAACCTCGTTTACCATACAAGTTCAATATCACAGAAAGTGAAAAATGGATAAAGAACTTGTGGTACTTACGTACAATGCAGTATCACTCAGCATTGAAATCTATGTCATCAGGCCCGTAGCAGCATAATGAGTGGATTCAGGTATGATGATTCTAACTGAAATAAGTCACACAGAAAAAGAAACATCATAAGATAACACTAATACACGGAATGTAAACTTGGCTACACAGGAACTGAATTACAAAACAGAACAGTGTCTCAAATTTAGAAAACCAACTTATGCTTGCTTAAGGGGAAAGGTGAGTTGGGGTGCTGCATAAAACCAGAGATTGAAATGAGCACAGATAAAGTTCCTTAAGCCAAATATGGAATAGACAAGAGCTACTCCTTGCTCAGCGAAATGGACTCAACACCGCATATTAAACGCCTAAGAATGTACCTGACTAGTAAGTATCTTAAAACCTATGGATAGCTATGTCTCCGAAAGAGAATCAAGCATTTGTACAGGGGCATAAACGCAGCAGTGATAGGATTGGAGAGGTTCGGTGAGCAAATGAAGACCCTTTGAAGTCATATTGCATGGTACCCATTCCACGGGTTTCAACTACCCAGGTTTAAGGTATTCTTCCTCCAGCTAAAACATGCATGTAGAACCTAGAGTATGATCAACCATGTGATCGGGAGACGTGTTCAAATATGTCTCAGTTTTCGTACCCTGGTACTCGGGTGCAACATTCCAGACGCTTTACTAACACTCTCCCCAATTGGAGACTCAGCGCCTTTAACCTCCTGTTTGGCCCAGTTTGCAATTTCTGCGGAAGATGAACAGGAATAGCGAGAATAAATGAGAGACTAGCTGGAGGTGTCTGGACGGGCAAATTTAACTCTCATTTCCCACCAGGAAGAGGAATTAACCAAAGGCTCAGCATGCCGTGCTGGAACCAGATTAGGGCCTGAAGCAATCCTACGGTGTTGCGGGCAGCTCACAGAAAGTGAGTTGAAGGAAGGAGCTCAGGGGCACTGTAATTCACAAACCTGCAGAGTTATAAATGACAGCTATCGTCCAAAAATATACTGAAGTAAGGCTGCCAAGAGGACTTGAAAGCGGGGCAGAATTGCAGGAAACCGATTTCAGGAGGTAGACTGGAATTGCATTGAAAGCATAGGAAAAGAGGCAGAACGTCCACAATGATGCACTTGGCCAAAAAGTGCATATGCGTTTTTTCCTGAATATATTCAGGAAAAAACGCATACGCCCTTTTTGGCCAACCAAGCAAGCTTGCAAAGGACATCTGCACTACAATGAAGTCTCACTTCCCCCCGGTCAAAAGGGCCATCTGAAAAAAGTGTAAAATCCAGAAAGGCAGGACAGGCCATGGAGAACTAGGAGCCTTGTTATGCTGATGGGCGGGGTGTAAATTGCCAACAGCCACTAGGGAGAAGTGTATGGTGTTTCCTGAAACATCTAAAAAACAAAGCAACAGAGCCTAGGGCACTTCCACTTATGGTCCTATAGCTTAGGGAAATTAAAATCAAAAAGACACAGCCACCCCAAAGTTTGGGACACCTCTGTTTACAAGAACCTCGTTTACGGTACAAGTTCAATATCGCAGAAAGTGAAAAATGGATAAAGAAGTTGTGGTACTTACCTACAGTGCAATATCACTCAGCAATGAAATGTATGTCATCAGGCGCGTAGCAGCATAATGAGTGGATTCAGGTATGATGATTCTAACTGAAATAAGTCACACAGAAAAAGAAACATCATAAGATATCACTAATACACAGAATGTAAACTTGGCTACACAGGAACTGAATTACAAAACAGAATAGGGTCTCAAATTTAGAAAACCAACTTATGCTTGCTTAAGGGGAAAGGTGAGTTGGGGTGCTGCATAAAACCAGAGATTGAAATGAGCACAGATAAAGTTTCTTAAGCCAAATATGGAATAGACAAGAGCTACTCCTTGTTCAACGAAATGGACTCAACACCCCATATTAAACACCTAAGAATGTACCTAACTAGTAAGTATCTTAAAACCTATGGATTGCTACGTCACCGAACGAGAATCAAGCGTGTGTACAGGGGCATAAACGCAGCAGTGATAGGATTGGAGAGGTTCGGTGAGCAAATGAAGACCCTTTGAAGTCATATTGCATGGTACCCATTCCACGGGTCTCAACTCGCCAGGTTTCAGGGATTCTTCCTTCAGCTAAAACATGCATGTGGAACCCAGAGTATGATCAACAATGTGATCGGGAGATGTGTTCCAATATGTCTCAGGTTTCGTCCCCTGGTACTCGGGTGCAACATTCCAGACGCTTTACTAACACTCTCCCCACTTGGAGAGTCAGTACCTTTAACCTCCTATTTGGCCCAGTTTGCAATTTCTGTGGAAGATGAACAGGAATATGGAGAAGCAATGAGAGACAAACTGGAGGTGTCTGGACAGGCAAATTTAACTCTCATTTCCCACCAGGAAGAGGAATTAACCAAAGGCTCAGCGTGCCGTGCCGGAACCAGATTATGGCCTGAAGCAATCCTGCGGTGTTGCGGCCAGCTCACAACAAAGAGAGTTGAAGAAAGGAGCTCAGGGGCACTGTAATTCACAAACCTGCAGAGTTATAAATGACAGCTATCGTCCAAAAATATACTGAAGTAAGGCTGCCAAGAGGACTTGAAAGCGGGGCAGAATTGCAGGAAACCGATTTCAGGAGGTAGACTGGAATTGCATTGAAAACATAGTAAAAGAGTCAGAATGTCCACAATGATGTACTTGGCCAAAAAGGACTTATGCGTTTTTTCCTGAATATATTCAGGAAAAAACGCATACGCCCTTTTTGGCCAACCAAGCAAGCTTGCAAAGGAAATCTGCACTACAATGAAGTCTCACTTCCCCCTGGTCAAAAGGGCCATCTGAAAAAAGTGTAAAATCCAGAAAGGCAGGACAGGCCATGGAGAACTGGGAGCCTTGTTATGCTGATGGGCGGGATGTAAATTGCCAACAGCCACTTGGGAGAAGTGTATGGTGTTTCCTGAAACATCTAAAAAACAAAGCAAAAGAGCCTAGGGCACTTGCACTTATGGTCCTATAGCTTAGGGAAATTAAAATCAAAAAGACACAGCCACCCCAAAGTTTGGGACGCCTCTGTTTACAAGAACCTCGTTTACGGTACAAGTTCAATATCGCAAAGAGCAAAAACTAGATAAAGAAGTTGTGGTACTTACGTACAATGTAATATCACTCAGCAATGAAATCTATGTCATCAGGCCTGTAGCAGCATCATGAATGGATTCAGGTATGATGATTCTAACTGAAATAAGTCACACAGAAAAATAAACATCATAAGATATCACTAATACACGGAATGTAAACTTGGCTACACAGGAACTGAATTACAAAACAGAACAGGGTCTCAAATTTAGAAAACCAACTTATGCTTGCTTAAGGGGAAAGGTGAGTTGGGGTGCTGCATAAAACCAGAGATTGAAATGAGCACAGATAAAGTTTCTTAAGCCAAATATGGAATAGACAAGAGCTACTCCTTCCTCAACGAAATGGACTCAACACCCAATATTAAATGCCTAAGAATGTACCTGAATAGTAAGTATCTTAAAACGTATGGATTGCTATGTCGCCAAAAGAGAATCAAGCGTGTGTACAGGGGCATAAACGCAGCAGTGATAGGATTGGAGAGGTTCGCTGAGCAAATGAAGACCCTTTGAAGTCATATTGCATGGTACCCATTCCACGGGTCTCAACTCTCCAGGTTTCAGGGATTCTTCCTCAGCTAAATCATGCATGTGGAACCCAGAGTATGATCCACCGTGTGATCGGGAGACTTGTTAAAATATGTCTCAGTTTTCGTCCCCTGGTACTCGGGTGCAACATTCCAGACGCTTTACTAACACTCTGCCGACTTGGAGAGTCAGTGCCTTTAACCTCCTGTTTGGCCCAGTTTGCAATTTCTGCGGAAGATGAACAGGAATAGCGAGAACCAATGAGAGACTAGCTGGAGGTGTCTTGACGGGCAAATTTAACTCTCATTTACCACCAGGAAGAGGAATTAACCAAAGGCTCAGCATGTCCTGCCGGAACCAGATTAGGGCCTGAAGCAATCCTGCGGTGTTGCGGCCAGCTCACAAGAAAGCGAGTTGAAGAAAGGAGCTCAGGGGCACTGTAATTCACAAACCTGCAGAGTTATAAATGACAGCTATCGTCCAAAAATATACTGAAGTAAGGTTGCCAAGAGGACTTGAAAGCGGGGAAGAATTGCAGGAAACCGATTTCAGGAGGTAGACTGGAATTGCATTGAAAGCATAGGAAAAGAGGGAGAACGTCCACAATGATGCACTTGGCCAAAAAGGGCGTATGCGTTTTTTCCTGACATACGCCCTTTTTGGCCAACCAAGCAAGCTTGCAAAGGAAATCTGCACTACAATGAAATCTCACTTCCCCCCAGTCAAAAGGGCCATCTGAGAAAAGTGTAAAATCCAGAAAGGCAGGACAGGCCATGGAGAACTGGGAGCCTTGTTATGCTGATGGGCGGGATGTAAATTGCCAACAGCCACTCGGGAGAAGTGTATGGTGTTTCCTGAAACATCTAAAAAACAAAGCAACAGAGCCTAGGGCACTTCCACTTATGGTCCTATAGCTTAGGGAAATTAAAATCAAAAAGACACAGCCACCCCACAGTTTGGGACAGCTCTGTTTACAAGAACCTCGTTTACGGTACAAGTTCAATATCGCAGAAAGTGAAAAATGGATAAAGAAGTTGTGGTACTTATGTACAATGCAATATCACTCAGCCATGAAATCTATGTCATCAGGCCCGTAGCAGCATAATGAGTGGATTCAGTTATGATGATTCTAACTGAAATAAGTCACACAGAAATAGAAACATCATAAGATATCACTAATACACGGAATGTGAACTTGGCTACACATGAACTGAATTACAAAACAGAACAGGGTCTCAAGTTTAGAAAACCAACTTATGCTTGCTTAAGGGGGAAAGTGAGTTGGGGTGCTGCATAAAACCAGAGTTTGAAATTAGCACAGATACCATTCAATAAGCCAAATATGTAATAGACAAGACCTACCCCTTGCTCAACTAAATGGACTCAACAATGAGGTATCACCTCACACCTGATAGAATGGGCATCATGAGAAAATCTACAAACAAAAATGCTGGAAAGGGTGTGGAGAAAAGGAACCCTCTTCCACTATTGTTGGGAATATAAATTGATACAGTCACTACGGAGAACAATATGGAGTTTCTTAAGAAACTAACAATAGAATTACCATATGATACAGCAATCCCAGTACTGGACATATACCCAGACAAAACCATAAATCAAAACGAGACATTCACCGCAATGTTCATTGCATCACTATTTACAATAACGAGGTAATGGAAGCAACCTAAATGCCCACAGACAGACGAATGCATAAAGCTGTGGTACATATATAAAATGGAATATTACTAAGCCATGAAAAGGAATGAAATTGGGTCATTTGTAGAGACGTCGATGGATCTAGAGACTGTCATACAGAGTGAAGAAAGTCAGAAAGAGAAAAACAAATCTTGTATATTCATGCATATATGTGGAACCTAGAAAAACTGTACAGATTAACCATTTTGCAAGGCATAAATAGAGCAACAGATGTAGACAACAAATGTATGGACAACAAGGGGGGAAAGCTGTTGGGGGGGTGGTGGTGGGAGGAGTTGAGAGACTGGGATTGGCATGTATACATTTATATGTATAAAATAGATAACCAATAAGAACCTGCTGTATAAAAATATAAAATAAAATTCAAAATTAAAAAGAAAGAAAATTTAAAAAATAAAACAGAAAAAACAATTATTCCCTTCACATACATGTATTTATATGAATAAATTATTTCCATGCTTATATCTGTAAATACGAAAAAGAGGAATAAAATCTACCTTGAAGCAAAAACGAAAAAGAGAAAAAAAACACAGAACCAACCAGTTCCACAGAAGGAAACCGTATCAGGGCACTTGCTCCAGTTGTAAACAATTCTGAAGTTGGCCAGTGGTGGGGAATCGTCTCCCATTCAGCCAGCAGCCCCCACGCAACAAGCGTCCTCATTGCAAAGCTGGGGCACCGTGCCGAGGCATCTGTGAGTAAACGTGAGCTGAGCCCCAGGCCAGTTGCTGCTGAACTATTCCCACCCGTCCCAGGTAAAACACCTGAATATATACAAGGACTTGAAAGCCTAGAGGAAGGGCCATAGAGCCACACGAGTGACAGCATGCCGGCCGACTTGGTGCCTGCAGGCCAGCCAGGATGGTCCTGGCCCTGGGTGCTCTTCTGGAAGATTTCCATTTCCCTGCCTGAGATACCCGTCCTGTCCCTGCCCCCACTGCTTTTTTCCTTCCTCACCTCTGCCCAGGGAGAAATTCCAGCAGCAGGTATGGGTGACACATCCTCTTCTTTAGCAGGTGGCAGCCTGGCAACTGCTGCAGAAAGTCCAGCAGAGCCCCACTCACACTGGGCCACCCACAAAGCCATGGCCTCTCACTCCCTCCCACCAGCCCAGCCCCGAGACTGCTGACAGGGCAGAGAAAATGGCGTCAGGCACGGCTGCAGGGGCTCTTGCTGCCTGGAGTGGTATTTATATTGATCTCAACCCAGGCACACCTGGGGAGGGCTGGCCCGCACGGTAAGGCTGCCCAGGTCAGCCAATCATCACCCCTCAGGGGCTCACAGTTGCAGAAAATGGAACTTGCTGAACCGGCCAGGTCCAAGGAACAGGTGTGGGCTCCTGAGAGTCAGGATAGACAAGGGGCTGCAGCTTTGGCTTGTTTTCTAATCATTTTATCTGGCCCATGAGTGGGAGACAACTTCAAGAAAACCCTCTCCTTATGAGAGGAACCCAGGAGTCAGGGAGAGGAGGGGTGGGTGGTGGTTGGAGACAGAGGCCTGGTGCCCCGGGTGCAGTGGAAGTCTCTGGAAGACCAGGTGGAGGGAGGCCGCACAGAGTGATGCCCAGGGTCACAGACCTGTCGCAGCTGCTGTTTGTTAGTTCAAGTCCTGCTCTGAGGTGTTCTGTGTCAGCTCTGAGCGACAGGTGAGCTGGGGGTGCTCTGCAATGAGGGCTATGTGCACGGTTCCTGTGTGCCCAGCCCTGCCACGGTACCTGCAAGGGTAGCTCTGTATCCTGGGAAGGGCCTGACCATGAGAGCCCCGTGGGCT
Organism: Pseudorca crassidens; assembly: GCF_039906515.1. Taxonomy (NCBI): domain Eukaryota; kingdom Metazoa; phylum Chordata; class Mammalia; order Artiodactyla; family Delphinidae; genus Pseudorca; species Pseudorca crassidens. Next base: position 76,591 of record NW_027136119.1, read on the forward strand.
GGGGTGGGGGTGGGGTACCTGCCCAGGTGAGCTCCATATTCTGGGATTGGTCTGACCACGAGAGCCCCATGGGCTGCTGGGGACCTGGTAAAGGATGTCAGGACAGTCAGTGAAGCCACCGAGGATATACCTCCAGTTGCTCCTAATTCCTACACCCTGCTGGTCATTCTACCAACCACCAGGACATGGTATTCTGTATTAGTCTTCAATGATGCCTTCTTTTGTATTCCATTAGTCCCAGAGTCACAAGAAATTTTGGCTTGTGAGTGGCAGGACTCAACATACAACTAAAACAATACTTCCGGGCCGTCTTGCCCCAAGGGTGCAAAAATTCCCACACCATCTTTGGGGAAAGCTTAGCTAAAGACCTAAAAGTTCTACCTCTGGAAAAGGAAACCCTCCTTCAGTACGCAGACGACATTCTGATCGCCAGCCCTACTAAGGCGGCCTCTGAACTACCAAGCCAATAAAGGATAGAAGTTGTCCAAGAAAAAGCTCAAATATCACAGACTGCAGTGACCTGCCTGGGCTTCATTCTCACAGAAGGTCGGAGAAGCCCATCCCAGGAAAGGGAAGAAACCATTTGCAGCCTTACCCCTTTCTAAAACTAGAAGACAGCTTAGGGGTTCCTGGGGAGGCCAGGGTTTGCTGCTTCTGGATCCCTAACTACAGTCTACTAGCTGGGCCTCTATATGAAACACTGAAAGGAAAAGATGATGATCCTTTTGAATAGAATCCAGAAGTGGCCTTTCAAGAATGGAAAGAGCAGTCAATTCAGACCCTTGCCCTGGAACTCCCTAATTTAGCTAAACCCTTTGACCTTTACATTCCCGGTGAAAGGTGAATCGCCATTGGAGAATTAGTGCAAAAACTGGGACCACTTGAAATGGAACAATGCAAGAATGCCATCCAGGTAGGATAAACTACGGTCACCAAGGGGCTTGGCCCACTGCCGCATCTGGCCAAGATACTGGCGGTATCTAAAAACCTGGAAATCAGCAGCCCAAAAGGCCACCTCCCTCCTAAGGGAAAAGGACCCCACGTGGTGATCCTAACCACCAACCATGCCCTGAAGTTGCAGGGTTCGCTCCGTGGGCACACCGACCTCGAGTGAGGAGGCCCTCCAACTCCAACATCCAGAGAGATAACCGGGGGCAACAGGGCACCATGACGACTCGTGTGAACATCACTTGACCTGGAGTTTCTCTCATAAAACAACAAGAGTGTGTCCCAAAAGAGCAGACTACTGCTTGCAGGACTTACTGCACCCAGAGGGGAGCTAATAATCTTGGCGGGGGAACCGTATATCACACTGTCACCATAGAAAAGCCTACAGACACCGTGATGATGGTGGCCAATAAGACCGGCTGGACTCCTGTTTACTTCAAAAGGCTGTTGACTCAGTGGTCATCATGGTCCTTGATCACCACTGACCCTGGACTGTCTGGGAGTTGAGCGGGCAGGGCTCTGACACCTGGTGCTGTTTGTACGTTAATTCAGGGGCCTAATTGAAGAAAGCGCAGACTACTGGTCAGAGCATCTAGGCTGGCAGAAACGGTCAGCCTAAGGTGGCCGAACAAATGTGGGGCGGGGTGAAACCGGCCCCCACAGCGTCTCTGCACATCTCTTTCCTGGACCCTTAAAGGTCATTAGAATCTATAACACTTCCAATGCTGGTGCTCAGGTGGACGAGCAGGGAGGCAGGGGACCTGGGGACAATCAACGTCACCTGGAGGCTGCTGGGGAGAAGCTCTGACCCTCGCCCCCGGGTATTAGGGCTCCCAACTCAGCACTCAGCAGTTACAGAAGAAGTGTCTGCACCCTCAGCACTCCAAGAATGAGGAACGGGACAAAAGGCAGAGGAGGGGTTTGTCCCCAGCAAAGCCCATTAAAAATCCCTGGGAGATAAAAATAGAATCTGGGCAATAAAGTCAAGTCTAACCTTTTTTATCCTTTGTGCTTTGTCTAATTTCACGTGCTCCTAGGGTCCCGCATGCAGAGGTTCCACACCTGGCACTTCAGACCAGATTTCCTAGTGCAGAATGGCTGGGTCGACACCTCAGCTCCTGGGGCCCAGTGCAGACTCCGCGATATAGAGCCTGAGCTGCAGCCAACCTGGCCCTCGAGAGCTCCGCCCCCTCCCTCCCACTGACTCTGACAGGATCTCTACACAGCAGCCCAGCCCACAGCCCACGGGGTAGTGCATGCTCTCACCTCTCCATTCTCTGATCAAAATATAAAGTTTCCTTTGCTTGTGAACCAAACTCAGTCTCGATCTGTTGGCCCCAATGACACTGGGCAGGGGGACACTTGTTGGGGTCCACTCTGGAGGATCAGTAACAGAAATTGAGACTATTGTAACCTCAATGAACAGATGTGTGAGCCAAACTGTAGTTAACATAGAACAGTGTATAAGGCTCGGGTAAAATAAGATGTTTCTAACACTTCCATTTGATATTTCCATCACTTTATTATAAGCAAGTTCAGTGAAAAGGTTTGTCTTATTTGTCAGGTCAATATGAGAGAAACGAAGTGATTTCTTTCCAAGGATGTACATCTAATAATCTTGGTTAAAGCTTCAATCTTGTTTTAAATGCTTTTCCATTGAAAATGATACCTCTCTTTCAGCTCCCCCATTTCTGAGAAGTATAAAATCTTATAATTTATTATTACCAAAGGGGAAAGGTGGGAGGAGGGATAAATTAACAGTTTGGGATTAACACATACACACTGCTATGTATAAAATAGATCATCAACAAGGAACTACTGTATAGCACAGGGAACTACACTCAACATTTTGCAATAACCTATAAGGGGAAATAATCTGAAAAAGAATAGATATTTTTATTGACATCATCTATCAATGACAGTTAAAGTGTAACCTAAGGGAAGCTGGTGGTGAGTGCTTCTGACCCTGAAGACTTCAATCATCTAAAGTTTGGACTCTGCCTACTTCCCAAGGCCCTTAATGAACATATGTGTAGCCGTAGCTTAAAAAATTCCCCAGTTTGGGTTTCGGGGAGACACTGATTTTGAAAAAGCCCTGGTGTTCTCCTTACATGAATGGGACTCTTCCTACTGCTAAAGCATGTCTGTCACACCCAGAGGATGGTATACCGTCTGATCGGGAAGAGTTTGGAAAAGGCATCTCATCTCCTCATCTCCTGGTGCTCGGGTTCACCCCTCCAGCGTCTTTATTAACAGTCTCCCCACTTGGAGATGTCAGCACTGTCAACATCCTGTTGCGTACAGTTTGGAATTTGTCCAGAGGATGAAGCGGAAGGATGAGGAACAATGAGAGACAAGTCCTAGGTGTTCAGACAGGCACATGTCACTCTAATTTCCAATCAGGAAGACGAATTGACCAAAGGCTAGGGTTGCCCATGGAAACAGTATAGGGCTTGAGGAAATCCCGCTGCTTTGTGGCCAGTTCCCATAAACACAAGTTGAACAATGGAACTCAGGGGCAGTAAAATTCACAAAACTGCAGAGTTGAAAATATCCATCACTGAAAAATGTCTTGAGGAAAGTCAGAGAAAAGGACTTGTAAGCAAGGGAGAATGGCAGGAAAGGGATTTGAGGAGGTAGAAAGGACTCGCCATTAAGCACAAGAAAAGGAGCTGAACATTGCCAACATTGCAGTTGGCCAAAAAGGGTGTATGCGTTTTTTTCTGTATATATTCAAGAAAAGGGCATACACTTTTTTAGCCAACCAAACAGGTGGGCACTGGAAGTCAGTACTACAAAAGATATCACTTCGCATCAGTCAGAAGAGCCATCCTCATAAAGCGTAAACAACAGAAATGCAGGACAGGGCAAGGAGAAGAGGGAGCCCTGTGAGACTTATAGTGGAAATGTATATTGCCAACGGCCATTCTGGAGAAGTGTATTGTGTTTACTAAAACATCTAAAAAATGAGCTACAGAGCATAGGGCACTTGCACTCATGGGCGTATATCTTGAGAAAAACAAAAATCGAGAGGACACAGGCACCCCAATGTTTACCCCCTCTCTGTTTAAAAGATCCTCAACTAGGATATAACTTAAATGTCTCTGGAGGGAAAAAATGGGTAGAGATGTGGTACTTAGGTAGAGTGGAATATTATTCAGCCTGGAAATCAATGAAATATGGCCAGTTGTAACAACTCTGGAGGAGTTACGTATGATCTTTCTAAGTGACATAATTCAAAAAGAAAAAGACACATATCATAAGATATCACTTAAAGGTGGAATCCAAAATGGCTACACATGAAATAAATTACAAAACAAAAACATAGTCAAATATGTAGAAAACACGCATAAGGCTGCTAAACGGGAAAGGTGGGGAGGGGTGAGGCATCACCCAGGAGGTTGAAATTAGCAAAGATACCATTCCAAATACCAAACTGATAATCAACAAGGCCTACACGGTAGCTAAAAGAACTGCACTCAGCACACTCAAGTCACCGGAAAAGAATATATACGACTGGTAAGAATCTGAAAAAGAATTTACTGATGTCTCTCTGTACGTGAATCAAGTGGATGTACAGCAGCAAGAAACAGAGCTTTGAAAATCAGCTGTAACCAATATAGTAATAAATTGAAAAAAATAAACGACAGAGAGACAGAGAAAACCTCTTACAACTTTTCCTCAGGGCCGGTGATGCAACATGGATTGAACACATCTAGACCCACAGCAGGATGAGACATAAGGCTGGAAACTGTTTGCGCTAAGAGAAATGTGAGGTTGGGTGAGGAAATGCACACCCTTTAAAGTAATACTACCTGGTACCCATTCAATGGGTCCCAAATATGCAGGTTCAAGGGATCTTCCTACAGCTAAAACATGCATGGAAAACCCAGAGGACTGTACACCATGTGATCGGGAGATGTGTCTAAAATGCAGCTCATTTATCCTCTCCTGGTGCTCCTGTTCACCATTCCAGCCACGTTACTTAGAATCTCCCCACTTGGAGAATCAGCACATTTCAACTTCTGTTTCACACATTTTGCAAATTGTGAGGAGGATGAACGGGGAACCAATGAGAGAATAGTTGTAGGGGTTTGGACGGGCACATATCACTCTAATTTCCCATTAAGAATAAGAATTGAAAAAAGGCTCAGCCCGCCTCGCCCGAGCCAAAATAGGGCCTGAAGCAATCCTGCGGGTTTGAGGCCAGCTCACAAAAGAGCAACTTAAAAAATGGAGCTCAGGGTCACTGCAATTCACAAACCTGCAGAGTTATAAATGAAAACTAACGTCCAAAAATATGTTGAGGTAAGGCAAAGAAAAGGATCTGAATGCAAGACAGAATTGCAAGAAACAGATTTCAAGAGATAGATTGGACTCATCTTTAAAGCACATGAAAAGCGGCAGAATTTCGACAATGATGCAGTTGGCCCAAAAGGGCGTATGCGTTTTTTCCTGATTATATCCAGGAAAAAACGCATACGCACTTTATGGGCAACGAAGCAAGCAAGCAATGCAAATGTGCACAACAAAGAAGTCTCATTTCCCACTGGTCAAAAGGGCCATCCTAAAAAATTGTAAAAACCAGAAATGCAGGACAGGCCATGGAGAACAGGGAGCCTTTATACGCTGATGGGCAGTGTGTGAACTGCCGAGAGCCACTCTGGAGAAGTGTATGGTGGTTCCTAAATCATCTAAAAAACAGAGCTACAGAGCATAGGACACTTCCAATCATGGGAGTATATCTAGGGAAGTCTAAAAATCAACAAGACACAAGCACACCACAGTTTAGGGCTACTCTGTTTACAAGAACCTCAACTTCAGTATACCTTAAATATCCCAGGAAAGAGAGCAATGGATAAAGAAGATGTGGTACTTATGTACAATGGAATATTTCTTCACCATGAAATCAATGTAATAAGGCTAGTAGAAGGATAAAGAGTGGATTTAGGTCCGATAATACTACTTGAAATAAGTCAAACAGAAAAAGAAACATATCATAAGATATCACTTATAGAGGGAGGGTAAATATGGCTGCACAAGAAATGAATTACAGAACAGAACAGTGTCTCACATTTAGAAAACACACTTATTTCAGCTTAAGGGGAAAGGAGAGGTGGGGTGATGCATAAAACCAGAGTTTGAAATTAGCACAGATACCGTTCAATAAACCAAATAGATATTAGACAAGATCTACACCTTGCTCAATGAACTGGCCTCAACACACCCTATACACCGCAGAGAAATATATCTGAGTAATAAGAATCTTAAAACCCATGTATTGATATATCTCCATAAGGGAATCAAGTGTGTGCAGAGCGGCACAAACACAGCAGTGAAAATGAGCTAAACCCCATTATAGAAATAAATTTTAAAAACAAAACGCAGAAACAATGAAAGAGAGAAAAATTCTTACAAAATTCGCTCAGGGGCTGTGATGCAACCTGGATTGACCACATATAAACCCACAGCTGGATAAGACATAAGGCTGGACACTTGGGGCTGAGAGGATTGATGAGCTTTGGTGAGCAACTGCCAAAAGTTTAATGCAATACTTCATGCTACTCATTCCAAGGGTCCCAACACTCCAGGTTGAAGGGAATCTTCCTACAGCTAAACCATACTTGGGAAACCCAGCGACTGGTATACCATATGATCGGGAAAGGTTTCTAAAACGCACCTCATTTTTCCTCTCCTGGGGCTCCGGATCGACATTCCAGCCGCTTTACCAAAAATATCCCCACATGGAGAGTCAATGCCTTTAAGTTCTGGTATCGCACAGTCTGCAGTTAGTGCGGAGGATGAATGGGAATAGGGGGAACCAGTGAGAAACTAGCTGTAGCGGTTTCAATGGGCACATGTCACTCTAATTTCACATCAGTAAGAAGAATAAACCAAAGGCACAGCAAGGTGCCCCAGAAGAAGAATAGGGCCTGAAGGAATCCTGTGGTTATGAGGCAAGATCACAAAAATAAGAGCTGAAAAATGGAGCTAAGGGCCACTGCAATTCAAAAACCTGCAGACTTATAAAGGCCAACTATTTTCAAAAAATATATTGAGGTAAGGCTATGAAGAGGCATTGAAAGCAAGGCAGAATTGCAGGAAAACGATTTCAGGAGGTAGACTGGAATTGCATTTAAAGCATAGGAAAAGAGGCAGAACGTCCACAATGATTCACTTGGCCAAAAAGGGCGTATGCCATTTTTCCTGAATTTATTCAGGAAAAAAGGCATACGCCCTTTTTGGCCAACCAAGCAAGCTTGCAAAGGAAATCTGCACTACAATGAAGTCTCACTTCCCCCTGGTCAAAAGGGCCATCTGAAAAAAGTGTAAAATCCAGAAAGGCAGGACAGGCCATGGAGAACTGGGAGCCTTGTTATGCTGATGGACGGGATGTAAATTGCCAACAGCCACTTGGGAGAAGTGTATGGGGTTTCCTGAAACATCTAAAAAACAAAGCAACAGAGCCTAGGGCACTTCCACTTATGGTCCTATAGCTTAGGGAAATTAAAATAAAAAAGACACAGCCACCCCAAAATTTGGGACGCCTCTGTTTACAACAACCTCATTTACGGTAGAAGTTCAATATCGCATAAAGTGAAAAATGGATAAAGAAGTTGTGGTACTTACGTACAATGCAATATCACTCAGCAATGAAATCTATGTCATCAGGCACATAGCAGCATAAAGAGTGGATTCAGGTATGATGATTCTAACTGAAATAAGTCACACAGAAAAAGAAACATCATAAGATATCACTAATACACGGAATGTAAACTTGGCTACACAGGAACTGAATTCCAAAACAGAACAGGGTCTCAAATTTAGAAAACCAACTTATGCTTGCTTAAGGGGAAAGGTGAGTTGGGGTGCTGCATAAAACCAGAGATTGAAATGAGCACAGATAAAGTTCCTTAAGCCAAATATGGAATAGACAAGAGCTACTCCTTGCTCAACGAAATGGACTCAACACCTCATATTAAACGCCTAAGAATGTACCTGACTAGTAAGTATCTTAAAACCTATGGATTGCTATGTCTCCGAAAGAGAATCAAGCGTGTGTACAGGGGCATTAATGCAGCAGTGATAGGATTGGAGAGGTTCGGTGAGCAAATGAAGACCCTTTGAAGTCATATTGCATGGTACCCATTCCACGGGTCTCAACTCTCCAGGTTTAAGGTATTCTTCCTTCAGCTAAAACATGCATGTGGAACCCAGAGTATGATCAACCATGTGAACGGGAGATGTGTTCAAATATGTCTCAGTTTTCCTCCCCTGGTACTCGGGTGCAACATTCCAGACGCTTTACTAACACTCTCCCCACTTGGAGAGTCAGCGCCTTTAACCTCCTGTTTGGCCCAGTTTGCAATTTCTGCGGAAGATGAACAGGAATAGCGAGAACCAATGAGAGACTAGCTGGAGGTGTCTGGACGGGCAAATTTAACTCTCATTTCCCACCAGGAAGAGGAATTAACCAAAGGCTCAGCGTGCCATGCCGGAACCAGATTAGGGCCTGAAGCCATCCTGCGGTGTTGCGGCCAGGTCACAAGAAAGCGAGTTGAAGAAAGGAGCTCAGGGGCACTGTAATTAACAAACCTGCAGAGTTATAAATGACAGCTATCGTCCAAAAATATACTGAAGTAAGGCTGCCAAGAGGACTTGAAAACGGGGCAGAATTGCAGGAAACCGATTTCAGGAGGTAGACTGGAATTGCATTGAAAGCATAGGAAAAGAGGCAGAACGTCCACAATGATGCACTTGGCCAAAAAGGGCGTATGCGTTTTTTCCTGAATATATTCAGGAAAAAACGCATACGCCCTTTTTGGCCAACCAAGCAAGCTTGCAAAGGAAATCTGCACTACAATGAAGTCTCACTTCCCCCCGGTCAAAAGGGCCATCTGAAAATAGTGTAAAATCCAGAAAGGCAGGACAGGCCATGGAGAACTGGGAGCCTTGTTATGCTGATGGGCGGGATGTAAATTGCCAACAGACACTCGGGAGAAGTGTATGGTGTTTCCTGAAACATCTAAAAAACAAAGCAACAGAGCCTAGGGCACTTCCACTTATGGTCCTATAGCTTAGGGAAATTAAAATCAAAAAGACACAGCCACCCCAAAGTTTGGGACGCCTCTGTTTACAAGAACCTCGTTTACCGTACAAGTTCAATATCACAGAAAGTGAAAAATGGATAAAGAACTTGTGGTACTTAGGTACAATGCAGTATCACTCAGCAATGAAATCTATGTCATCAGGCCCGTAGCAGCATAATGAGTGGATTCAGGGACGATGATTCTAACTGAAATAAGTCACACAGAAAAAGAAACATCATAAGATATCACTAATACACGGAATGTAAACTTGGCTACACAGGAACTGAATTCCAAAACAGAACAGGGTCTCAAATTTAGAAAACCAACTTATGCTTGCTTAAGGGGAAAGGTGAGTTGGGGTGCTGCATAAAACCAGAGATTGAAATGAGCACAGATAAAGTTCCTTAAGCCAAATATGGAATACACAAGAGCTACTCCTTGCTCATCGAAATGGACTCAACACCCCATATTAAACGCCTAAGAATGTACCTGACTAGTAAGTATCTTAAAACCTATGGATTCCTATGTCTCTGAAAGAGAATCAAGCGTGTGTACAGGGGCATAAACACAGCAGTGATAGGATTGGAGAGGTTCGGTGAGCAAATGAAGACCCTTTGAAGTCATATTGCATGGTACCCATTCCATGGGTTTCAACTACCCAGGTTTAAGGTATTCTTCCTTCAGCTAAAACATGCATGTGGAACCCAGAGTATGATCAACCATGTGATCGGGAGACGTGTTCAAATATGTCTCAGTTTTCGTACCCTGGTACTCGGGTGCAACATTCCAGACGCTTTACTAACACTCTCCCGACTTGGAGAGTCAGTCCCTTTAACCTCCTGTTTGGCCCAGTTTGCACTTTCTGCGGAAGATGAACAGGAATAGCGAGAACCAATGAGAGACTAGCTGGAGGTGTCTGGACGGGCAAATTTAACTTTCATTTCCCACCAGGAAGAGGAATTAACCAAAGGCTCAGCGTGCCGTGCCGGAACCAGATTAGGGCCTGAAGCCATCCTGCGGTGTTGCGGCCAGGTCACAAGAAAGCGAGTTGAAGAAAGGAGCTCAGGGGCACTGTAATTCACAAACCTGCAGAGTTATAAATGACAGCTATCGTCCAAAAATATACTGAAGTAAGGCTGCCAAGAGGACTTGAAAGCGGGGCAGAATTGCAGGAAACCGATTTCAGGAGGTAGACTGGAATTGCATTGAAAGCATAGGAAAAGAGGCAGAACGTCCACAATGATGCACTTGGCCAAAAAGGGCGTATGCGTTTTTTCCTGAATATATTCAGGAAAAAACGCATACGCCCTTTTTGGCCAACCAAGCAAACTTGTAAAGGAAATCTGCAGTACAGTGAAGTCTCACTTCCCCCCGGTCAAAAGGGCCATCTGAAAAAAGTGTAAAATCCAGAAAGGCAGGACAGGCCATGGAGAACTGGGAGCCTTGTTATGCTGATGGGCGGGATGTAAATTGCCAACAGCCACTCGGGAGAAGTGTATGGTGTTTCCTGAAACATCTAAAAAACAAAGCAACAGAGCCTAGGGCACTTCCACTTATGGTCCTATAGCTTAGGGAAATTAAAATCAAAAAGACACAGCCACCCCAATGTTTGGGACGGCTCTGTTTACAAGAACCTCGTTTACGGTACAAGTTCAATATCGCAGAAAGGGAAAAATCGATAAAGAAGTTGTGGTACTTACGTACAATGTAATATCACTCAGCAATGAAATCTATGTCATCAGGCCTGTAGCAGCATCATGAGTGGATTCAGGTATGATGATTCTAACAGAAATAAGTCACACAGAAAAAGAAACATCATAAGATATCACTAATACACGGAATGTAAACTTGGCTACACAGGAACTGAATTCCAAAACAGAACAGGGTCTCAAATTTAGAAAACCAACTTATGCTTGCTTAAGGGTAAAGGTGAGTTGGGGTGCTGCATAAAACCAGAGATTGAAATGAGCACAGATAAAGTCCCTTAAGCCAAATATGGAATAAACAAGAGCTACTCCTTGCTCAACGAAATGGACTCAACACACCATATTAAATGCCTAAGAATGTACCTGACTAGTAAGTATCTTAAAACCTATGGATTGCTATGTCTCTGAAAGAGAATCAAGCGTGTGTACAGGGTCATAAACGCAGCAGTGATAGGATTGGAGAGGTTCGGTGAGCAAATGAAGACCCTTTGAAGTCATATTGCATGGTACCCATTCCACGGGTCTGAATATATTCAGGAAAAAACGCATACGCCCTTTTTGGCCAACCAAGCAAGCTTGCAAAGGAAATCTGCACTACAATGAAGTCTCCCTTCCCCCCAGTCAAAAGGGTCATCTGAAAAAAGTGTAAAATCCAGAAAGGCAGGACAGGCCATGGAGAACTGGGAGCCTTGTTATGCTGATGGGCGGGATGTAAATTGCCAACAGACACTCGGGAGAAGTGTATGGTGTTTCCTGAAACATCTAAAAAACAAAGCAACAGAGCCTAGGGCACTTCCACTTATGGTCCTATAGCTTAGGGAAATTAAAATCAAAAAGACACAGCCACCCCAAAGTTTGGGACGCCTCTGTTTACAAGAACCTCGTTTACCGTACAAGTTCAATATCACAGAAAGTGAAAAATGGATAAAGAACTTGTGGTAGTTACGTACAATGCAGTATCACTCAGCAATGAAATCTATGTCATCAGGCCCGTAGCAGCATAATGAGTGGATTCAGGGACGATGATTCTAACTGAAATAAGTCACACAGAAAAAGAAACATCATAAGATATCACTAATACACGGAATGTAAACTTGGCTACACAGGAACTGAATTCCAAAACAGAACAGGGTCTCAAATTTAGAAAACCAACTTATGCTTGCTTAAGGGGAAAGGTGAGTTGGGGTGCTGCATAAAACCAGAGATTGAAATGAGCACAGATAAAGTTCCTTAAGCCAAATATGGAATAGACAAGAGCTACTCCTTGCTCAACGAAATGGACTCAACACCGCATATTAAACGCCTAAGAATGTACCTGACTAGTAAGTATCTTAAAACCTATGGATTGCTAGGTCTCCAAAAGAGAATCAAGCGTGTGTACAGGGGCATAAACGCAGCAGTGATAGGATTGGAGAGGTTCGGTGAGCAAATGAAGACCCTTTGAAGTCATATTGCATGGTACCCATTCCACGGGTCTCAACTCTCCAGGTTTAAGGTATTCTTCCTTCAGGTAAAACATGCATGTGGAACCCAGAGTATGATCAACCGTGTGAACGGGAGACGTGTTCAAATATGTCTCAGGTTTCCTCCCCTGGTACTCGGGTGCAACATTCCAGACGCTTTACTAACACTCTCCCCACTTGGAGAGTCAGTGCCTTTAACCTCCTGTTTGGCCCAGTTTGCAATTTCTGCGGAAGATGAACAGGAATATCGAGAAGCAATGAGAGACTAGCTGGAGGTGTCTGGACGGGCAAATTTAACTCTCATGTCCCACCAGGAAGAGAAAATAACCAAAGGCTCAGCTTTTCGTGCCGGAAACAGATTAGGGCCTGAAGCCATCCTGTGGTGTTGCGTCCAGGTCATAAGAAAGCGAGTTGAAGAAAGGAGCTCAGGGGCACTGAAATTCACAAACCTGCAGAGTTATAAATGACAGCTATCGTCCAAAAATATACTGAAGTAAGGCTGCCAAGAGGACTTGAAAGCGGGGCAGAATTGCAGGAAACCGATTTCAGGAGGTAGACTGGAATTGCATTGAAAGCATAGGAAAAGAGGCAGAACGTCCACAATGATGCACTTGGCCAAAAAGGGCGTATGCATTTTTTCCTGAATATATTCAGGAAAAAACGCATACGCCCTTTTTGGCCAACCAAGCAAGCTTGCAAAGGAAATCTGCACTACAATGAAGTCTCACTTCCCCCCGGTCAAAAGGGCCATCTGAAAAAAGTGTAAAATCCAGAAAGGCAGGACAGGCCATGGAGAACTGGGAGCCTTGTTATGCTGATGGGCGGGATGTAAATTGCCAACAGACACTCGGGAGAAGTGTATGGTGTTTCCTGAAACATCTAAAAAACAAAGCAACAGAGCCTAGGGCACTTCCACTTATGGTCCTATAGCTTAGGGAAATTAAAATCAATAAGACACAGCCACCTCAAAGTTTGGGACGCCTCTGTTTACAAGAACCTCGTTTACCGTACAAGCTCAATATCATAGAAAGTGAAAAATGGATAAAGAACTTGTGGTACTTACGTACAATGCAGTATCACTCAGCAATGAAATCTATGTCATCAGGCCCGTAGCAGCATAATGAGTGGATTCAGGTACGATGATTCTAACTGAAATAAGTCACACAGAAAAAGAAACATCATAAGATATCACTAATACACGGAATGTAAACTTGGCTACACAGGAACTGAATTCCAAAACAGAACAGGGTCTCAAATTTAGAAAACCAACTTATGCTTGCTTAAAGGGAAAGGTGAGTTGGGGTGCTGCATAAAACCAGAGATTGAAATGAGCACAGATAAAGTTCCTTAAGCCAAATATGGAATAGACAAGAGCTACTCCTTGCTCAACGAAATGGACTCAACACCCCATATTAAACGCCTAAGAATGTATCTGACTAGTAAGTATCTTAAAACCTATGGATTGCTATGTCTCAGAAAGCGAATCAAGCGTGTACACAGGGGCATAAACGCAGCAGTGATAGGATTGGAGAGGTTCGGTGAGCAAATGAAGACCCTTTGAAGTCATATTGCATGGTACCCATTCCACGGGTCTCAACTACCCAGGTTTAAGGTATTCTTCCTTCAGCTAAAACATGCATGTGGTTCCTAGAGTATGATCAACCATGTAAACGGGAGACGTGTTCAAATATGTCTCAGTTTTCCTCCCCTGGTACTCGGGTGCAACATTCCAGACGCTTTACTAACACTCTCCCGACTTGGAGAGTCAGTCCCTTTAACCTCCTGTTTGGCCCAGTTTGCAATTTCTGCGGAAGATGAACAGGAATAGCGAGAACCAATGAGAGACTAGCTGGAGGTGTCTGGACGGGCAAATTTAACTCTCATTTCCCACCAGGAAGAGGAAATAACCAAAGGCTCAGCATGCCGTGTCGGAACCAGATTAGGGCCTGAAGCCATCCTGCGGTGTTGCGGCCAGGTCACAAGAAAGCGAGTTGAAGAAAGGAGCTCAGGGGCACTGTAATTCACAAACCTGCAGAGTTATAAATGACAGCTATCGTCCAAAAATATACTGAAGTAAGGCTGCCAAGAGGACTTGAAAGCGGGGCAGAATTGCAGGAAACCGATTTCAGGAGGTAGACTGGAATTGCATTGAAAGCATAGAAAAAGAGGCAGAACGTCCACAATGATGCACTTGGCCAAAAAGGGTGTATGCGTTTTTTCCTGAATATATTCAGGAAAAAACGCATACGCCCTTTTTGGCCAACCAAGCAAACTTGCAAAGGAAATCTGCACTACAATGAAGTCTCACTTCCCCCCGGTCAAAAGGGCCATCTGAAAAAAGTGTAAAATCCAGAAAGGCAGGACAGGCCATGGAGAACTGGGAGCTTTGTTATGCTGATGGGCGGGATGTAAATTGCCAACAGACACTCGGGAGAAGTGTATGGTGTTTCCTGAAACATCTAAAAAACAAAGCAACAGAGCCTAGGGCACTTCCACTTATGGTCCTATAGCTTAGGGAAATTAAAATCAAAAAGACACAGCCACCCCAAAGTTTGGGACGCCTCTGTTTACAAGAACCTCGTTTACCGTACAAGCTGAATATCACAGAAAGTGAAAAATGGATAAAGAACTTGTGGTACTTACGTACAATGCAGTATCACTCAGCAATGAAATCTATGTCATCAGGCCCGTAGAAGCATAATGAGTGGATTCAGGGACGATGATTCTAACTGAAATAAGTCACACAGAAAAAGAAACATCATAAGATATCACTAATACACGGAATGTAAACTTGGCTACACAGGAACTGAATTCCAAAACAGAACAGGGTCTCAAATTTAGAAAACCAACTTATGCTTGCTTAAGGGGAAAGGTGAGTTGGGGTGCTGCATAAAACCAGAGATTGAAATGAGCACAGATAAAGTTCCTTAAGCCAAATATGGAATAGACAAGAGCTACTCCTTGCTCAACGAAATGAACTCAACACCGCATATTAAACGCCTAAGAATGTACCTGACTAGTAAGTATCTTAAAACCTATGGATTGCTATGTCTCCAAAAGAGAATCAAGCGTGTGTACAGGGGCATAAACGCAGCAGTGATAGGATTGGAGAGGTTCGGTGAGCAAATGAAGACCCTTTGAAGTCATATTGCATGGTACCCATTCCACGGGTCTCAACTCTCCAGGTTTAAGGTATTCTTCCTTCAGCTAAAACATGCATGTGGAACCCAGAGTATGATCAACCGTGTGAATGGAGACGTGTTCAAATATGTCTCAGTTTTGGTCCCCTGGTACTCGGGTGCAACATTCCTGACAATTTACTAACACTATCCCCACTTGGAGAGTCAGCGCCTTTAACCTCCTGTTTGGCCCAGTTTGCAATTACTGCGGAAGATGAACAGGAATAGGTAGAACCAATGAGAGACTAGCTGGAGGTGTCTGGACGGGCAAATTTAACTCTCATTTCCCACCAGGAAGAGGAAATAACCAAAGGCTCAGCGTGCCGTGCTGGAACAAGATTAGGGCCTGAAGCCATCCTGCGGTGTTGCGGCCAGCTCAAAAGAAAGCGAGTTGAAGAAAGGAGCTCAGGGGCACTGTAATTCACAAACCTGCAGAGTTATAAATGACAGCTATTGTCCAAAAATATACTGAAGTAAGGCTGCCAAGAGGACTTGAAAGAGGGGCAGAATTGCAGGAAACCGATTTCAGGAGGTAGACTGGAATTGCATTGAAAGCATAGGAAAAGAGGCAGAACGTCCACAATGATGCACTTGGCCAAAAAGTGCGTATGCGTTTTTTCCTGAATATATTCAGGAAAAAACGCATACGCCCTTTTTGGCCAACCAAGCAAACTTGCAAAGGAAATCTGCACTACAATGAAGTCTCACTTCCCCCCAGTCAAAAGGGCCATCTGAAAAAAGTGTAAAATCCAGAAAGGCAGGACAGGCCATGGAGAACTGGGAGCCTTGTTATGCTGATGGGCGGGATGTAAATTGCCAACAGACACTCGGGAGAAGTGTATGGTGTTTCCTGAAACATCAAAAAAACAAAGCAACAGGGCCTAGGGCACCTTCACTTATGGTCCTATAGCTTAGGGAAATTAAAATCAAAAAGACACAGCCACCCCAAAGTTTGGGACGCCTCTGTTTACAAGAACCTCGTTTACCGTACAAGTTCAATATCGCAGAAAGTGAAAAATGGATAAAGAAGTTGTGGTACTTACGTACAATGCAGTATCACTCAGCAATGAAATCTATGTCATTAGGCCCATAGCAGCATAATGAGTGGATTCAGGTACGATGATTCTAACTGAAATAAGTCACACAGAAAAAGAAACATCATAAGATATCACTAATACACGGAATGTAAACTTGGCTACACAGGAACTGAATTCCAAAACAGAACAGGGTCTCAAATTTAGAAAACCAACTTATGCTTGCTTAAGGGGAAAGGTGAGTTGGGGTGCTGCATAAAACCAGAGATTGAAATGAGCACAGATAAAGTTCCTTAAGCCAAATATGGAATAGACAAGAGCTACTCCTTGCTCAACGAAATGGACTCAACACCCCATATTAAACGCCTAAGAATGTACCTGACTAGTAAGTATCTTAAAACCTATGGATTGCTATGTCTCAAAAAGAGAATCAAGCATGTGTACAGGGGCATAAACGCAGCAGTGATAGGATTGGAGAGGTTCGGTGAGCAAATGAAGACCCTTTGAAGTCATATTGCATGGTACCCATTCCACGGGTCTCAACTCTCCAGGTTTAAGGTATTCTTCCTTCAGCTAAAACATGCATGTGGAACCTAGAGTATGATCAACCATGTGATCGGGAGACGTGTTCAAATATGTCTCAGTTTTTGTACTCTGGTACTCGGGTGCAACATTCCAGACGCTTTACTAACACTCTCCCGACTTGGAGAGTCAGTCCCTTTAACCTCCTGTTTGGCCCAGTTTGCAATTTCTGCGGAAGATGAACAGGAATAGAGAGAACCAATGAGAGACTAGCTGGAGGTGTCTGGACGGGCAAATTTAACTCTCATTTCCCACCAGGATGAGGAAATAACCAAAGGCTCAGCGTCCCGTGCCGGAACCAGATTAGGGCCTGAAGCCATCCTGCGGTGTTGCGGCCAGCTCAAAAGAAAGCGAGTTGAAGAAAGGAGCTCAGGGGCACTGTAATTCACAAACCTGCAGAGTTATAAATGACAGCTATCGTCCAAAAATATACTGAAGTAAGGCTGCCAAGAGGACTTGAAAGCGGGGCAGAATTGCAGGAAACCGATTTCAGGAGGTAGACTGGAATTGCATTGAAAACATAGGAAAAGAGGCAGAACGTCCACAATGATGCACTTGGCCAAAAAGGGCGTATGCGTTTTTTCCTGAATATATTCAGGAAAAAACGCATACGCCCTTTTTGGCCAACCAAGCAAGCTTGCAAAGGAAATCTGCACTACAATGAAGTCTCACTTCCCCCCGGTCAAAAGGGCCATCTGAAAAAAGTGTAAAATCCAGAAAGGCAGGACAGGCCATGGAGAACTGGGAGCCTTGTTATGCTGATGGGCGGGATGTAAATTGCCAACAGACACTCGGGAGAAGTGTATGGTGTTTCCTGAAACATCTAAAAAACAAAGCAACAGAGCCTAGGGCACTTCCACTTATGGTCCTATAGCTTAGGGAAATTAAAATCAAAAAGACACAGCCACCTCAAAGTTTGGGACGCCTCTGTTTACAAGAACCTCGTTTACCGTACAAGTTCAATATCACAGAAAGTGAAAAATGGATAAAGAACTTGTGGTACTTACGTACAATGCAGTATCACTCAGCAATGAAATCTATGTCATCAGGCCCGTAGCAGCATAATGAGTGGATTCAGGTACGATGATTCTAACTGAAATAAATCACACAGAAAAAGAAACATCATAAGATATCACTAATACACGGAATGTAAACTTGGCTACACAGGAACTGAATTCCAAAACAGAACAGGGTCTCAAATTTAGAAAACCAACTTATGCTTGCTTAAGGGGAAAGGTGAGTTGGGGTGCTGCATAAAACCAGAGATTGAAATGAGCACAGATAAAGTTCCTTAAGCCAAATATGGAATAGACAAGAGCTACTCCTTGCTCAACGAAATGGACTCAACACCCCATATTAAACGCCTAAGAATGTACCTGACTAGTAAGTATCTTAAAACCTATGGATTGCTATGTCTCCAAAAGAGAATCAAGCATGTGTACAGGGGCATAAACGCAGCAGTGATAGGATTGGAGAGGTTCGGTGAGCAAATGAAGAACCTTTGAAGTCATATTGCATGGTACCCATTCCACGGGTCTCAACTCTCCAGGTTTAAGGTATTCTTCCTTCAGCTAAAACATGCATGTGGAACCCAGAGTATGATCAACTGTGTGAACGGGAGATGTGTTCAAATATGTCTCAGTTTTGGTCCCCTGGTACTCGGGTGCAACATTCCTGACGCTTTACTAACACTCTCCCCACTTGGAGAGTCAGCGCCTTTAACCTCCTGTTTGGCCCAGTTTGCAATTTCTGCGGAAGATGAACAGGAATAGCGAGAACCAATGAGAGACTAGCTGGTGGTGTCTGGACGGGCAAATTTAACTCTCATTTCCCACCAGGAAGAGGAATTAACCAAAGGCTAAGCTTGCCGTACCGGAACCAGATTAGGGCCTGAAGCCATCCTGCGGTGTTGCGGCCAGGTCACAAGAAAGCGAGTTGAAGAAAGGAGCTCAGGGGCACTGTAATTCACAAACCTGCAGAGTTATAAATGACAGCTATCGTCCAAAAATATACTGAAGTAAGGCTGCCAAGAGGACTTGAAAGCGGGGCAGAATTGCAGGAAACCGATTTCAGGAGGTAGACTGGAATTGCATTGAAAGCATAGGAAAAGAGGCAGAACGTCCACAATGATGCACTTGGCCAATAAGGGCGTATGCGTTTTTTCCTGAATATATTCAGGAAAAAACGCATACGCCCTTTTTGGCCAACCAAGCAAGCTTGCAAAGGAAATCTGCACTACAATGAAGTCTCACTTCCCCCCACGCAAAAGGGCCATCTGAAAAAAGTGTAAAATCCAGAAAGGCAGGACAGGCCATGGAGAACTGGGAGCCTTGTTATGCTGATGGGCGGGATGTAAATTGCCAACAGACACTCGGGAGAAGTGTATGGTGTTTCCTGAAACATCTAAAAAACAAAGCAACAGAGCCTAGGGCACTTCCACTTATGGCCCTATAGCTTAGGGAAATTAAAATCAAAAAGACACAGCCACCCCAAAGTTTGGGACGCCTCTGTTTACAAGAACCTCGTTTACAGTACAAGTTCAATATCACAGAAAGTGAAAAATGGATAAAGAAGTTGTGGTATTTACTTACAAAGCAATATCACTCAGCAATGAAATCTATGTCATCAGGCCCTTAGCAACACAATGAGTTGATTCAGGTATGATGATTCTAACTGAAATAAGTCACACAGAAAAAGAAATATCATAAGATATCAGTAATACACGGAATGTAAACTTGGCTACAAAGGAACTGAATTACAGAACAGAACAGGGTCTCAAATTTAGAAAACCAACTTATGTTTGCTTAAGGGGAAAGGTGAGTTGGGGTGCTGCATAAAACCAGAGATTGAAATGAACACAGATAAAGTTCCTTAAGCCAAATATGGAATAGACAAGAGCTACTCCTTGCTCAACGAAATGGACTCAACACCCCATATTAAATGCCTAAGAATGTACCTGACTAGTAAGTATCTTAAAACCTATGGATTGCTATGTCTCCAAAAGAGAATCAAGCGTGTGTACAGGGGCATAAACGCAGCAGTGATAGGATTGGAGAGGTTCGGTGAGCAAATGAAGACCCTTTGAAGTCATATTGCATGGTACCCATTACACGGGTCTCAACTCTCCAGGTTTAAGGTATTCTTCCTTCAGCTAAAACATGCATGTGGAACCCAGAGTATGATCAACTGTGTGAACGGGAGATGTGTTCAAATATGTCTCAGTTTTGGTCCCCTGGTACTCGGGTGCAACATTCCTGACGCTTTACTAACACTCTCCCCACTTGGAGAGTCAGCGCCTTTAACCTCCTGTTTGGCCCAGTTTGCAATTTCTGCGGAAGATGAACAGGAATAGCGAGAACCAATGAGAGACTAGCTGGAGGTGTCTGGACGGGCAAATTTAACTCTCATTTCCCACCAGGAAGAGGAAATAACCAAAGGCTCAGCGTGCCGTGCCGGAACCAGATTAGGGCCTGAAGCCATCCTGCGGTGTTGCGGCCAGGTCACAAGAAAGCGAGTTGAAGAAAGGAGCTCAGGGGCACTGTAATTCACAAACCTGCAGAGTTATAAATGACAGCTATCGTCCAAAAATATACTGAAGTAAGGCTGCCAAGAGGACTTGAAAGCGGGGCAGAATTGCAGGAAACCGATTCCAGGAGGTAGACTGGAATTGCATTGAAAGCATAGGAAAAGAGGCAGAACGTCCACAATGATGCACTTGGCCAAAAAGGGCGTATGCGTTTTTTCCTGAATATATTCAGGAAAAAACGCATACGCCCTTTTTGGCCAACCAAGCAAGCTTGCAAAGGAAATCTGCACTACAATGAAGTCTCACTTCCCCCCGGTCAAAAGGGCCATCTGAAAAAAGTGTAAAATCCAGAAAGGCAGGACAGGCCATGGAGAACTGGGAGCCTTGTTATGCTGATGGGCGGGATGTAAATTGCCAACAGACACTCGGGAGAAGTGTATGGTGTTTCCTGAAACATCTAAAAAACAAAGCAACAGAGCCTAGGGCACTTCCACTTATGGTCCTATAGCTTAGGGAAATTAAAATCAAAAAGACACAGCCACCTCAAAGTTTGGGACGCCTCTGTTTACAAGAACCTCGTTTACCGTACAAGCTCAATATCATAGAAAGTGAAAAATGGATAAAGAACTTGTGGTACTTACGTACAATGCAGTATCACTCAGCAATGAAATCTATGTCATCAGGCCCGTAGCAGCATAATGAGTGGATTCAGGTCCGATGATTCTAACTGAAATAAGTCACACAGAAAAAGAAACATCATAAGATATCAGTAATACACGGAATGTAAACTTGGCTACACAGGAACTGAATTCCAAAACAGAACAGTGTCTCAAATTTAGAAAACCAACTTATGCTTGCTTAAGGGTAAAGGTGAGTTGGGGTGCTGCATAAAACCAGAGATTGAAATGAGCACAGATAAAGTTCCTTAAGCCAAATATGGAATAGACAAGAGCTACTCCTTGCTCAACGAAATGGACTCAACACCGCATATTAAACGCCAAAGAATGTACCTGACTAGTAAGTATCTTAAAACCTATGGATTGCTATGTCTCCGAAAGCGAATCAAGCGTGTGCACAGGGGCATAAACGCAGCAGTGATAGGATTGGAGAGGTTTGGTGAGCAAATGAAGACCCTTTGAAGTCATATTGCATGGTACCCATTCCACGGGTCTCAACTACCCAGGTTTAAGGTATTCTTCCTTCAGCTAAAACATGCATGTGGTTCCTAGAGTATGGTCAACCATGTAAACGGGAGACGTGTTCAAATATGTCTCAGTTTTCCTCCCCTGGTACTCGGGTGCCACATTCCAGACGCTTTACTAACACTATCCCGACTTGGAGAGTCAGTCCCTTTAACCTCCTGTTTGGCCCAGTTTGCAATTTCTGCGGAAGATGAACAGGAATAGCGAGAACCAATGAGAGACTAGCTGGAGGTGTCTGGACGGGCAAATTTAACTCTCATTTCCCACCAGGAAGAGGAATTAACCAAAGGCTCAGTGTGCCGTGCCGGAACCAGATTAGGGCCTGAAGCCATCCTGCGGTGTTGCGGCCAGCTCAAAAGAAAGCGAGTTGAAGAAAGGAGCTCAGGGGCACTGTAATTCACAAACCTGCAGAGTTATAAATGACAGCTATCGTCCAAAAATATACTGAAGTAAGGCTGCCAAGAGGACTTGAAAGCGGGGCAGAATTGCAGGAAACCGATTTCAGGAGGTAGACTGGAATTGCATTGAAAGCATAGGAAAAGAGGCAGAACATCCACAATGATGCACTTGGCCAAAAAGGGCGTACGTGTTTTTTCCTGAATATATTCAGGAAAAAACGCATACGCCCTTTTTGGCCAACCAAGCAAGCTTGCAAATGAAATCTGCACTACAATGAAGTCTCACTTCCCCCCGGTCAAAAGGGCCATCTGAAAAAAGTGTAAAATCCAGAAAGGCAGGACAGGCCATGGAGAACTGGGAGCCTTTTTATGCTGATGGGCGGGATGTAAATTACCAACAGACACTCGGGAGAAGTGTATGGTGTTTCCTGAAACATCTAAAAAACAAAGCAACAGAGCCTAGGGCACTTCCACTTATGGTCCTATAGATTAGGGAAATTAAAATCAAAAAGACACAGCCACCCCAAAGTTTGGGACGCCTCTGTTTACAAGAACCTCGTTTACCGTACAAGCTCAATATCACAGAAAGTGAAAAATGGATAAAGAACTTGTGGTACTTACGTACAATGCAGTATCACTCAGCAATGAAATCTATGTCATCAGGCCCATAGAAGCATAATGAGTGGATTCAGGGACGATGATTCTAACTGAAATAAGTCACACAGAAAAAGAAACATCATAAGATATCACTAATACACGGAATGTAAACTTGGCTACACAGGAACTGAATTCCAGAACAGAACAGGGTCTCAAATTTAGAAAACCAACTTATGCTTGCTTAAGGGGAAAGGTGAGTTGGGGTGCTGCATAAAACCAGAGATTGAAATGAGCACAGATAAAGTTCCTTAAGCCAAATATGGAATAGACAAGAGCTACTCCTTGCTCAACGAAATGGACTCAACACCCCATATAAAACGCCTAAGAATGCACCTGACTAGTAAGTATCTTAAAACCTATGGATTGCTAGGTCTCCAAAAGAGAATCAAGCGTGTGTACAGGGGCATAAACGCAGCAGTGATAGGATTGGAGAGGTTCGGTGAGCAAATGAAGACCCTTTGAAGTCATATTGCATGGTACCCATTCCACGGGTCTCAACTCTCCAGGTTTAAGGTATTCTTCCTTCAGCTAAAACATGCATGTGGAACCCAGAGTATGATCAACCGTGTGAACGGGAGACGTGTTCAAATATGTCTCAGTTTTGGTCCCCTGGTACTCGGGTGCAACATTCCTGACACTTTACTAACACTCTCCCCACTTGGAGAGTCAGCGCCTTTAACCTCCTGTTTGGCCCAGTTTGCAATTTCTGCGGAAGATGAACAGGAATAGGGAGAACCAATGAGAGACTAGCTGGAGGTGTCTGGACGGGCAAATTTAACTCTCATGTCCCACCAGGAAGAGGAAATAACCAAAGGCTCAGCGTGCCGTGCCGGAACCAGATTAGGGCCTGAAGCCATCCTGCGGTGTTGCGGCCAGGTCACAAGAAAGCGAGTTGAAGAAAGGAGCTCAGGGGCACTGTAATTCACAAACCTGCAGAGTTATAAATGACAGCTATCGTCCAAAAATATACTGAAGTAAGGCTGCCAAGAGGACTTGAAAGCGGGGCAGAATTGCAGGAAACCGATTTCAGGAGGTAGACTGGAATTGCATTGAAAGCATAGTTAAAGACGCAGAACGTCCACAATGATGCACTTGGCCAAAAAGGGCATATGCGTTTTTTCCTGAATATATTCAGGAAAAAACGCATATGCCCTTTTTGGCCAACCAAGCAAGCTTGCAAAGGAAATCTGCACTACAATGAAGTCTCACTTCCCCCCGGTCAAAAGGGCCATCTGAAAACAGTGTAAAATCCAGAAAGGCAGGACAGGCCATGGAGAACTGGGAGCCTTGTTATGCTGATGGGCGGGATGTAAATTGCCAACAGACACTCGGGAGAAGTGTATGGTGTTTCCTGAAACATCTAAAAAACAAAGCAACAGAGCCTAGGGCACTTCCACTTATGGTCCTATAGCTTAGGGAAATTAAAATCAAAAAGACACAGCCACCCCAAAGTTTGGGACGCCTCTGTTTACAAGAACCTCGTTTACAGTACAAGTTCAACATCGCAGAAAGTGAAAAATGGATAAAGAAGTTGTGGTATTTACTTACAAAGCAATATCACTCAGCAATGAAATCTATGTCATCAGGCCCTTAGCAACACAATGAGTTAATTCAGGTATGATGATTCTAACTGAAATAAGTCACACAGAAAAAGAAACATCATAAGATATCAGTAATACACGGAATGTAAACTTGGCTACACAGGAACTGAATTACAGAACAGAACAGGGTCTCAAATTTAGAAAACCAACTTATGCTTGCTTAAGGGTAAAGGTGAGTTGGGGTGCTGCATAAAAACAGAGATTGAAATGAGCACAGATAAAGTTCCTTAAGCCAAATATGGAATAGACAAGAGCTACTCCTTGCTCAACGAAATGGACTCAACACCGCATATTAAACGCCTAAGAATGTACCTGACTAGTAAGTATCTTAAAACCTATGGATTGCTATGTCTCCGAAAGAGAATCAAGCATGTGTACAGGGCATAAACGCAGCAGTGATAGGATTGGAGAGGTTTGGTGAGCAAATGAAGACCCTTTGAAGTCATATTGCATGGTACCCATTCCACGGGTCTCAACTCTCCAGGTTTAAGGTATTCTTCCTTCAGCTAAAACATGCATGTGGAACCCAGAGTATGATCAACCGTGTGAACGGAGACGTGTTCAAATATGTCTCAGTTTTGGTCCCCTGGTACTCGGGTGCAACATTCCTGACACTTTACTAACACTCTCCCCACTTGGAGAGTCAGCGCCTTTAACCTCCTGTTTGGCCCAGTTTGCAATTTCTGCGGAAGATGAACAGGAATAGGGAGAACCAATGAGAGACTAGCTGGAGGTGTCTGGACGGGCAAATTTAACTCTCATTTCCCACCAGGAAGAGGAAATAACCAAAGGCTCAGCGTGCCGTGCCGGAACCAGATTAGGGCCTGAAGCCATCCTGCGGTGTTGCGGCCAGGTCACAAGAAAGCGAGTTGAAGAAAGGAGCTCAGGGGCACTGTAATTCACAAACCTGCAGACTTATAAATGACAGCTATCGTCCAAAAATATACTGAAGTAAGGCTGCCAAGAGGACTTGAAAGCAGGGCAGAATTGCAGGAAACCGATTTCAGGAGGTAGACTGGAATTGCATTGAAAGCATAGGAAAAGAGGCAGAACGTCCACAATGATGCACTTGGCCAAAAAGGGCGTATGCGTTTTTTCCTGAATATATTCAGGAAAAAACGCATACGCCCTTTTTGGCCAACCAAGCAAGCTTGCAAAGGAAATCTGCACTACAATGAAGTCTCACTTCCCCCCGGTCAAAAGGGCCATCTGAAAAAAGTGTAAAATCCAGAAAGGCAGGACAGGCCATGGAGAACTGGGAGCCTTGTTATGCTGATGGGCGGGATGTAAATTGCCAACAGACACTCGGGAGAAGTGTATGGTGTTTCCTGAAACATCTAAAAAACAAAGCAACAGAGCCTAGGGCACTTCCACTTATGGTCCTATAGCTTAGGGAAATTAAAATCAAAAAGACACAGCCACCCCAAAGTTTGGGACGCCTCTGTTTACAAGAACCTCATTTACAGTACAAGTTCAACATCGCAGAAAGTGAAAAATGGATAAAGAAGTTGTGGTATTTACTTACAAAGCAATATCACTCAGCAATGAAATCTATGTCATCAGGCCCGTAGCAGCACAATGAGTTGATTCAGGTATGATGATTCTAACTGAAATAAGTCACACAGAAAAAGAAATATCATAAGATATCAGTAATACACGGAATGTAAACTTGGCTACAAAGGAACTGAATTACAGAACAGAACAGGGTCTCAAATTTAGAAAACCACCTTATGTTTGCTTAAGGGGAAAGGTGAGTTGGGGTGCTGCATAAAACCAGAGATTGAAATGAGCACAGATAAAGTTCCTTAAGCCAAATATGGAATAGACAAGAGCTACTCCTTGCTCAACGAAATGGACTCAACACCCCATATTAAACGCCTAAGAACTTACCTGACTAGTAAGTATCTTAAAACCTATGGATTGCTATGTCTCCGAAAGAGAATCAAGCATGTGTACAGGGGCATAAACGCAGCAGTGATAGGATTGGAGAGGTTTGGTAAGCAAACGAAGACCCTTTGAAGTCATATTGCATGGTACCCATTCCACGGGATTCAACTACCCAGGTTTAAGGTATTCTTCCTTCAGCTAAAACATGCATGTGGAACCTAGAGTATGATCAACCATGTGATCGGGAGACGTGTTCAAATATGTCTCAGTTTTTGTACTCTGGTACTCGGGTGCAACATTCCAGACGCTTTACTAACACTCTCCCGACTTGGAGAGTCAGTCCCTTTAACCTCCTGTTTGGCCCAGTTTGCAATTTCTGCGGAAGATGAACAGGAATAGAGAGAACCAATGAGAGACTAGCTGGAGTTGTCTGGACGGGCAAATTTAACTCTCATTTCCCACCAGGATGAGGAAATAACCAAAGGCTCAGCGTGCCGTGCCGGAACCAGATTAGGGCCTGAAGCCATCCTGCGGTGTTGCGGCCAGCTCAAAAGAAAGCGAGTTGAAGAAAGGAGCTCAGGGACACTGTAATTCAAAAACCTGCAGAGTTATAAATGACAGCTATCGTCCAAAAATATACTGAAGTAAGGCTGCCAAGAGGACTTGAAAGCGGGGCAGAATTGCAGGAAACCGATTTCAGGAGGTAGACTGGAATTGCATTGAAAACATAGGAAAAGAGGCAGAACGTCCACAATGATGCACTTGGCCAAAAAGGGCGTATGCGTTTTTTCCTGAATATATTCAGGAAAAAACGCATACGCCCTTTTTGGCCAACCAAACAAGCTTGCAAAGGAAATCTGCAGTACAATGAAGTCTCACTTCCCCCCGGTCAAAAGGGCCATCTGAAAAAAGTGTAAAATCCAGAAAGGCAGGACAGGCCATGGAGAACTGGGAGCCTTGTTATGCTGATGGGCGGGATGTAAATTGCCAACAGACACTCGGGAGAAGTGTATGGTGTTTCCTGAAACATCTAAAAAACAAAGCAACAGAGCCTAGGGCACTTCCACTTATGGCCCTATAGCTTAGGGAAATTAAAATCAAAAAGACACAGCCACCCCAAAGTTTGGGACGCCTCTGTTTACAAGAACCTCGTTTACCGTACAAGTTCAATATCACAGAAAGTGAAAAATGGATAAAGAACTTGTGGTACTTACGTACAATGCAGTATCACTCAGCAAAGAAATCTATGTCATCAGGCCCGTAGCAGCATAATGAGTGGATTCAGGTACGATGATTCTAACTGAAATAAATAACACAGAAAAAGAAACATCATAAGATATCACTAATACACGGAATGTAAACTTGGCTACACAGGAACTGAATTACAGAACAGAACAGGGTCTCAAATTTAGAAAACCAACTTATGCTTGCTTAAGGGGAAAGGTGAGTTGGGGTGCTGCATAAAACCAGAGATTGAAATGAGCACAGATAAAGTTCCTTAAGCCAAATATGGAATAGACAAGAGCTACTCCTTGCTCAACGAAATGGACTCAACACCCCATATTAAACGCCTAAGAATGTACCTGACTAGTAAGTATCTTAAAACCTATGGATTGCTATGTCGCCAAAAGAGAATCAAGCGTGTGTACAGGGGCATAAACGCAGCAGTGATAGGATTGGAGAGGTTCGGTGAGCAAATGAAGACCCTTTGAAGTCATATTGCATGGTACCCATTCCACGGGTCTCAACTCTCCAGGTTTAAGGTATTCTTCCTTCAGCTAAAACATGCATGTGGAACCCAGAGTATGATCAACCGTGTGAACGGGAGATGTGTTCAAATATGTCTCAGTTTTGGTCCCCTGGTACTCGGGTGCAACATTCCTGACACTTTACTAACACTCTCCCCACCTGGAGAGTCAGCGTCTTTAACCTCCTCTTTGGCCCAGTTTGCAATTTCTGCGGAAGATGAACAGGAATAGCGAGAACCAATGAGAGACTAGCTGGAGGTGTCTCGATGGGCAAATTTAACTCTCATTTCCCACCAGGAAGAGGAAATAACCAAAGGCTCAGCGTGCCGTGCCGGAACAAGATTAGGGCCTGAAGCCATCCGGCGGTGTAACGGCCAGCTCAAAAGAAAGCGAGTTGAAGAAAGGAGCTCAGGGGCACTGTAATTCACAAACCTGCAGAGTTATAAATGACAGCTATCGTCCAAAAATATACTGAAGTAAGGCTGCCAAGAGGACTTGAAAGCGGGGCAGAATTGCAGGAAACCGATTTCAGGAGGTAGACTGGAATTGCATTGAAAGCATAGGAAAAGACGCAGAACGTCCACAATGATGCACTTGGCCAAAAAGGGCGTATGCGTTTTTTCCTGAATATATTCAGGAAAAAACGCATACGCACTTTTTGGCCAACCAAGCAAACTTGCAAAGGAAATCTGCACTACAATGAAGTCTCACTTCCCCCCAGTCAAAAGGGCCATCTGAAAAAAGTGTAAAATCCAGAAAGGCAGGACAGGCCATGGAGAACTGGGAGCCTTGTTATGCTGATGGGCGGGATGTAAATTGCCAACAGACACTCGGGAGAAGTGTATGGTGTTTCCTGAAACATCTAAAAAACAAAGCAACAGAGCCTAGGGCACTTCCACTTATGGTCCTATAGCTTAGGGAAATTAAAATCAAAAAGACACAGCCACCCCAAAGTTTGGGACGCCTCTGTTTACAAGAACCTCGTTTACCGTACAAGTTCAATATCACAGAAAGTGAAAAATGGATAAAGAACTTGTGGTACTTTCGTACAATGCAGTATCACTCAGCAATGAAATCTATGTCATCAAGACCGTGGCAGCATAATGAGTGGATTCAGGTACGATGATTCTAACTGAAATAAGTCACACAGAAAAAGAAACATCATAAGATATCACTAATACACGGAATGTAAACTTGGCTACACAGGAACTGAATTCCAAAACAGAACAGGGTCTCAAATTTAGAAAACCAACTTATGCTTGCTTAAGGGGAAAGGTGAGTTGGGGTGCTGCATAAAACCAGAGATTGAAATGAGCACAGATAAAGTTCCTTAAGCCAAATATGGAATAGACAAGAGCTACTCCTTGCTCAACGAAATGGACTCAACACCCCATATTAAACGCCTAAGAATGTACCTGACTAGTAATATTTTAAAACCTATGGATTGCTATGTCTCCAAAAGAGAATCAAGCGTGTGTACAGGGGCATAAACGCAGCAGTGATAGGATTGGAGAGGTTCGGTGAGCAAATGAAGACCCTTTGAAGTCATATTGCATGGTACCCATTCCACGGGTCTCAACTCTCCAGGTTTAAAGTATTCTTCCTTCAGCTAAAACATGCATGTGGAACCCAGAGTATGATCAACCGTGTGAACGGGAGATGTGTTCAAATATGTCTCAGTTTGGTCCCCTGGTACTCGGGTGCAACATTCCTGATGCTTTACTAACACTCTCCCGACTTGGAGAGTCAGTCCCTTTAACCTCCTGTTTGGCCCAGTTTGCACTTTCTGCGGAAGATGAACAGGAATAGCGAGAACCAATGAGAGACTAGCTGGAGGTGTCTGGACGGGCAAATTTAACTTTCATTTCCCACCAGGAAGAGGAATTAACCAAAGGCTCAGCGTGCCGTGCCGGAACCAGATTAGGGCCTGAAGCCATCCTGCGGTGTTGCGGCCAGGTCACAAGAAAGCGAGTTGAAGAAAGGAGCTCAGGGGCACTGTAATTCACAAACCTGCAGACTTATAAATGACAGCTATCGTCCAAAAATATACTGAAGTAAGGCTGCCAAGAGGACTTGAAAGCGGGGCAGAATTGCAGGAAACCGATTTCAGGAGGTAGACTGGAATTGCATTGAAAGCATAGGAAAAGAGGCAGAACGTCCACAATGATGCACTTGGCCAAAAAGGGCGTATGCGTTTTTTCCTGAATATATTCAGGAAAAAACGCATACGCCCTTTTTGGCCAACCAAGCAAACTTGTAAAGGAAATCTGCAGTACAGTGAAGTCTCACTTCCCCCCGGTCAAAAGTGCCATCTGAAAAAAGTGTAAAATCCAGAAAGGCAGGACAGGCCATGGAGAACTGGGAGCCTTGTTATGCTGATGGGCGGGATGTAAATTGCCAACAGCCACTCGGGAGAAGTGTATGGTGTTTCCTGAAACATCTAAAAAACAAAGCAACAGAGCCTAGGGCACTTCCACTTATGGTCCTATAGCTTAGGGAAATTAAAATCAAAAAGACACAGCCACCCCAATGTTTGGGACGGCTCTGTTTACAAGAACCTCGTTTACGGTACAAGTTCAATATCGCAGAAAGGGAAAAATCGATAAAGAAGTTGTGGTACTTACGTACAATGTAATATCACTCAGCAATGAAATCTATGTCATCAGGCCTGTAGCAGCATCATGAGTGGATTCAGGTATGATGATTCTAACAGAAATAAGTCACACAGAAAAAGAAACATCATAAGATATCACTAATACACGGAATGTAAACTTGGCTACACAGGAACTGAATTCCAAAACAGAACAGGGTCTCAAATTTAGAAAACCAACTTATGCTTGCTTAAGGGTAAAGGTGAGTTGGGGTGCTGCATAAAACCAGAGATTGAAATGAGCACAGATAAAGTCCCTTAAGCCAAATATGGAATAAACAAGAGCTACTCCTTGCTCAACGAAATGGACTCAACACACCATATTAAATGCCTAAGAATGTACCTGACTAGTAAGTATCTTAAAACCTATGGATTGCTATGTCTCTGAAAGAGAATCAAGCGTGTGTACAGGGTCATAAACGCAGCAGTGATAGGATTGGAGAGGTTCGGTGAGCAAATGAAGACCCTTTGAAGTCATATTGCATGGTACCCATTCCACGGGTCTGAATATATTCAGGAAAAAACGCATACGCCCTTTTTGGCCAACCAAGCAAGCTTGCAAAGGAAATCTGCACTACAATGAAGTCTCCCTTCCCCCCAGTCAAAAGGGTCATCTGAAAAAAGTGTAAAATCCAGAAAGGCAGGACAGGCCATGGAGAACTGGGAGCCTTGTTATGCTGATGGGCGGGATGTAAATTGCCAACAGACACTCGGGAGAAGTGTATGGTGTTTCCTGAAACATCTAAAAAACAAAGCAACAGAGCCTAGGGCACTTCCACTTATGGTCCTATAGCTTAGGGAAATTAAAATCAAAAAGACACAGCCACCCCAAAGTTTGGGACGCCTCTGTTTACAAGAACCTCGTTTACAGTACAAGTTCAACATCGCAGAAAGTGAAAAATGGATAAAGAAGTTGTGGTACTTACGTACAATGCAATATCACTCAGCAATGAATGTATGTCATCAGGCCCGTAGCAGCATAATGAGTGGATTCAGGGACGATGATTCTAACTGAAATAAGTCACACAGAAAAAGAAACATCATAAGATATCACTAATACACGGAATGTAAACTTGGTTACACAGGAACTGAATAACAAATCAGAACAGGGTCTCAAATTTAGAAAACCACCTTATGCTTGCTTAAGGGGAAAGGTGAGTTGGGGTGCTGCATAAAACCAGAGATTGAAATGAGCACAGATAAAGTTACTTAAAACAAATATGGAATAGACAAGAGCTACTCCTTGCTCAACGAAATGGACTCAACACCCCATATTAAATGCCTAAGAATGTACCTGACTAATAAGTATCTTAAAACCTATGGATTGCTATGTCTCCGAAAGGGAATCAAGCATCTGTACAGGGGCATAAACGCAGCAGTGATAGGATTGGAGAGGTTCGGTGAGCAAATGAAGACCCTTTGAAGTCATATTGCATGGTACCCATTCCACGGGTCTCAACTCTCCAGGTTTCAGGGATTCTTCCTTCAGCTAAAACATGCATGTGGAACCCAGAGTATGATCAACCATGTGATCGGGAGACGTGTTCCAATATGTCTCAGTTTTCAT
Source organism: Pseudorca crassidens (assembly GCF_039906515.1). Taxonomy (NCBI): domain Eukaryota; kingdom Metazoa; phylum Chordata; class Mammalia; order Artiodactyla; family Delphinidae; genus Pseudorca; species Pseudorca crassidens. Next base: position 108,829 of record NW_027136119.1, read on the forward strand.
CCCCTGGTACTCGGGTGCAACATTCCAGATGCTTTACTAACACTCTCTCCAATTGGAGAGTCAGTGCCTTTAACCTCCTGTTTGGCCCTGTTTGCAATTTCTGCGGAAGATGAACAGGAATAGGGAGAACCAATGAGAGACTAGCTGGAGGTGTCTGGACGGGCATATTTAACTGTCATTTCCCACCAGGAAGAGGAATTAACCAAAGGCTCAGTGTGCCATGCCGGCACCAGATTAGGGCTTGAAGCAATCATGCGGTGTTGCGGCCAGCTCACAAGAAAGCGAGTTGAAGAAAGGAGCTCAGGGGCACTGTAATTCACAAACCTGCAGGCTTATAAATGACAGCTATCGTCCAAAAATATACTGAAGTAAGGCTGCCAAGAGGACTTGAAAGCGGGGCAGAATTGCAGGAAACCGATTTCAGGAGGTAGACTGGAATTGCATTGAAAGCATAGGAAAAGAGGCAGAACGTCCACAATGATGCACTTGGCCAAAAAGGGCGTATGCGTTTTTTCCTGAATATATTCAGGAAAAAACGCATACGCCCTTTTTGGCCAACCAAGCAAGCTTGCAAAGGAAATCTGCACTACAATGAAATCTCACTTCCACCCGGTCAAAAGGGCCATCTGAGAAAAGTGTAAAATCCAGAAAGGCAGGACAGGCCATGGAGAACTGGGAGCCTTGTTATGGTGATGAGCGGGATGTAAATTGCCAACAGACACTCGGGAGAAGTGTATGGTGTTTCCTGAAACATCTGAAAAACAAAGCAACAGAGCCTAGGGCACTTCCACTTATGGTCCTATAGCTTAGGGAAATTAAAATCAAAAAGACACAGCCACCCCACAGTTTGGGACAGCTCTGTTTACAAGAACCTCGTTTACGGTACAAGTTCAATATCGCAGAAAGTGAAAAATGGATAAAGAAGTTGTGGTACTTATGTACAATGCAAAATCACTCAGCCATGAAATCTATGTCATCAGGCCCGTAGCAGCATAATGAGTGGATTCAGGTATGATGATTCTAACTGAAATAAGTCACACAGAAAAAGAAACATCATAAGATATCACTAATACACGGAATGTGAACTTGGCTACACATGAACTGAATTACAAAACAGAACAGGGTCTCAAGTTTAGAAAACCAACTTATGCTTGCTTAAGGGGGAAAGTGAGTTGGGGTGCTGCATAAAACCAGAGTTTGAAATTAGCACATATACCATTCAATAAGCCAAATATGTAATAGACAAGACCTACCCCTTGCTCAACAAAATGGACTGAACAATGAGGTATCACCTCACACCTGATAGAATGGGCATCATGAGAAAATCTACAAACAAATATGCTGGAAAGGGTGTGGAGAAAAGGAACCCTCTTCCACTATTGTTGGGAATATAAATTGATACAGTCACTACGGAGAACAATATGGAGTTTCTTAAGAAACTAACAGTAGAATTACCATATGATACAGCAATCCCAGTACTGGACATATACCCAGACAAAACCATAAATCAAAACGAGACATTCACCGCAATGTTCATTGCATCACTATTTACAATATCGAGGTAATGGAAGCAACCTAAATGCCCACAGACAGACGAATGCATAAAGCTGTGGTACATATATAAAATGGAATATTACTAAGCCATGAAAAGGAATGAAATTGGGTCATTTGTAGAGACGTCGATGGATCTAGAGACTGTCATACAGAGTGAAGAAAGTCAGAAAGAGAAAAACAAATCTTGTATATTCATGCATATATGTGGAACCTAGAAAAACTGTACAGATTAACCATTTTGCAAGGCATAAATAGAGCAACAGATGTAGACAACAAATGTATGGACAACAAGGGGGGAAAGCTGTTGGGGGGGTGGTGGTGGGAGGAGTTGAGAGACTGGGATTGGCATGTATACATTTATATGTATAAAATAGATAACCAATAAGAACCTGCTGTATAAAAATATAAAATAAAATTCAAAATTAAAAAGAAAGAAAATTTAAAAAATAAAACAGAAAAAACAATTATTCCCTTCACATACATGTATTTATATGAATAAATTATTTCCATGCTTATATCTGTAAATACAAAAAAGAGGAATAAAATCTACCTTGAAGCAAAAACGAAAAAGAGAAAAAAAACACAGAACCCACCAGTTCCACAGAAGGAAACCGTATCAGGGCACTTGCTCCAGTTGTAAACAATTCTGAAGTTGGCCAGTGGTGGGGAATCATCTCCCATTCAGCCAGCAGCCCCCACGCAACAAGCGTCCTCATTGCAAAGCTGGGGCACCGTGCCGAGGCATCTGTGAGTAAACGTGAGCTGAGCCCCAGGCCAGTTGCTGCTGAACTATTCCCACCCGTCCCAGGTAAAACACCTGAATATATACAAGGACTTGAAAGCCTAGAGGAAGGGCCATAGAGCCACACGAGTGACAGCATGCCGGCCGACTTGGTGCCTGCAGGCCAGCCAGGATGGTCCTGGCCCTGGGTGCTCTTCTGGAAGATTTCCATTTCCCTGCCTGAGATACCCGTCCTGTCCCTGCCCCCACTGCTTTTTTCCTTCCTCACCTCTGCCCAGGGAGAAATTCCAGCAGCAGGTATGGGTGACACATCCTCTTCTTTAGCAGGTGGCAGCCTGGCAACTGCTGCAGAAAGTCCAGCAGAGCCCCACTCACACTGGGCCACCCACAAAGCCGTGGTCTCTCACTCCCTCCCACCAGCCCAGCCCCGAGACTGCTGACAGGGCAGAGAAAATGGCGTCAGGCACGGCTGCAGGGGCTCTTGCTGCCTGGAGTGGTATTTATATTGATCTCAACCCAGGCACACCTGGGGAGGGCTGGCCCGCACGGTAAGGCTGCCCAGGTCAGCCAATCATCACCCCTCAGGGGCTCACAGTTGCAGAAAATGGAACTTGCTGAACCGGCCAGGTCCAAGGAACAGGTGTGGGCTCCTGAGAGTCAGGAGAGACAAGGGGCTGCAGCTTTGGCTTGTTTTCTAATCATTTTATCTGGCCCATGAGTGGGAGACAACTTCAAGAAAACCCTCTCCTTATGAGAGGAACCCAGGAGTCAGGGAGAGGAGGGGTGGGTGGTGGTTGGAGACAGAGGCCTGGTGCCCCGGGTGCAGTGGAAGTCTCTGGAAGACTAGGTGGAGGGAGGCCGCACAGAGTGATGCCCAGGGTCACAGACCTGTCGCAGCTGCTGTTTGTTAGTTCAAGTCCTGCTCTGAGGTGCTCTGTGTCAGCTCTGAGCGACAGGTGAGCTGGGGGTGCTCTGCAATGAGGGCTATGTGCACGGTTCCTGTGTGCCCAGCCCTGCCACGGTACCTGCAAGGGTAGCTCTGTATCCTGGGAAGGGCCTGACCACGAGAGCCCCGTGGGCTGGGGTGGGGGTGGGGTACCTGCCCAGGTGAGCTCCATATTCTGGGATTGGTCTGACCACGAGAGCCCCATGGGCTGCTGGGGACCTGGTAAAGGATGTCAGGACAGTCAGTGAAGCCACCGAGGATATACCTCCAGTTGCTCCTAATTCCTACACCCTGCTGGTCATTCTACCAACCACCAGGACATGGTATTCTGTATTAGTCTTCAATGATGCCTTCTTTTGTATTCCATTAGTCCCAGAGTCACAAGAAATTTTGGCTTGTGAGTGGCAGGACTCAACATACAACTAAAACAATACTTCCGGGCCGTCTTGCCCCAAGGGTGCAAAAATTCCCACACCATCTTTGGGGAAAGCTTAGCTAAAGACCTAAAAGTTCTATCTCTGGAAAAGGAAACCCTCCTTCAGTACGCAGACGACATTCTGATCGCCAGCCCTACTAAGGCGGCCTCTGAACTACCAAGCCAATAAAGGATAGAAGTTGTCCAAGAAAAAGCTCAAATATCACAGACTGCAGTGACCTGCCTGGGCTTCATTCTCACAGAAGGTCGGAGAAGCCCATCCCAGGAAAGGGAAGAAACCATTTGCAGCCTTACCCCTTTCTAAAACTAGAAGACAGCTTAGGGGTTCCTGGGGAGGCCAGGGTTTGCTGCTTCTGGATCCCTAACTACAGTCTACTAGCTGGGCCTCTATATGAAACACTGAAAGGAAAAGATGATGATCCTTTTGAATAGAATCCAGAAGTGGCCTTTCAAGAATGGAAAGAGCAGTCAATTCAGACCCTTGCCCTGGAACTCCCTAATTTAGCTAAACCCTTTGACCTTTACATTCCCGGTGAAAGGTGAATCGCCATTGGAGAATTAGTGCAAAAACTGGGACCACTTGAAATGGAACAATGCAAGAATGCCATCCAGGTAGGATAAACTACGGTCACCAAGGGGCTTGGCCCACTGCCGCATCTGGCCAAGATACTGGCGGTATCTAAAAACCTGGAAATCAGCAGCCCAAAAGGCCACCTCCCTCCTAAGGGAAAAGGACCCCACGTGGTGATCCTAACCACCAACCATGCCCTGAAGTTGCAGGGTTCGCTCCGTGGGCACACCGACCTCGAGTGAGGAGGCCCTCCAACTCCAACATCCAGAGAGATAACCGGGGGCAACAGGGCACCATGACGATTCGTGTGAACATCACTTGACCTGGAGTTTCTCTCATAAAACAACAAGAGTGTGTCCCAAAAGAGCAGACTACTGCTTGCAGGACTTACTGCACCCAGAGGGGAGCTAATAATCTTGGCGGGGGAACCGTATATCACACTGTCACCATAGAAAAGCCTACAGACACCGTGATGATGGTGGCCAATAAGACCGGCTGGACTCCTGTTTACTTCAAAAGGCTGTTGACTCAGTGGTCATCATGGTCCTTGATCACCACTGACCCTGGACTGTCTGGGAGTTGAGCGGGCAGGGCTCTGACACCTGGTGCTGTTTGTACGTTAACTCAGGGGCCTAATTGAAGAAAGCGCAGACTACTGGTCAGAGCATCTAGGCTGGCAGAAACGGTCAGCCTAAGGTGGCCGAACAAATGTGGGGCGGGGTGAAACCGGCCCCCACAGCGTCTCTGCACATCTCTTTCCTGGACCCTTAAAGGTCATTAGAATCTATAACACTTCCAATGCTGGTGCTCAGGTGGACGAGCAGGGAGGCAGGGGACCTGGGGACAATCAACGTCACCTGGAGGCTGCTGGGGAGAAGCTCTGACCCTCGCCCCCGGGTATTAGGGCTCCCAACTCAGCACTCAGCAGTTACAGAAGAAGTGTCTGCACCCTCAGCACTCCAAGAATGAGGAACGGGACAAAAGGCAGAGGAGGGGTTTGTCCCCAGCAAAGCCCATTAAAAATCCCTGGGAGATAAAAATAGAATCTGGGCAATAAAGTCAAGTCTAACCTTTTTTATCCTTTGTGCTTTGTCTAATTTCACGTGCTCCTAGGGTCCCGCATGCAGAGGTTCCACACCTGGCACTTCAGACCAGATTTCCTAGTGCAGAATGGCTGGGTCGACACCTCAGCTCCTGGGGCCCAGTGCAGACTCCGCGATATAGAGCCTGAGCTGCAGCCAACCTGGCCCTCGAGAGCTCCGCCCCCTCCCTCCCACTGACTCTGACAGGATCTCTACACAGCAGCCCAGCCCACAGCCCACGGGGTAGTGCATGCTCTCACCTCTCCATTCTCTGATCAAAATATAAAGTTTCCTTTGCTTGTGAACCAAACTCAGTCTCGATCTGTTGGCCCCAATGACACTGGGCAGGGGGACACTTGTTGGGGTCCACTCTGGAGGATCAGTAACAGAAATTGAGACTATTGTAACCTCAATGAACAGATGTGTGAGCCAAACTGTAGTTAACATAGAACAGTGTATAAGGCTCGGGTAAAATAAGATGTTTCTAACACTTCCATTTGATATTTCCATCACTTTATTATAAGCAAGTTCAGTGAAAAGGTTTGTCTTATTTGTCAGGTCAATATGAGAGAAACGAAGTGATTTCTTTCCAAGGATGTACATCTAATAATCTTGGTTAAAGCTTCAATCTTGTTTTAAATGCTTTTCCATTGAAAATGATACCTCTCTTTCAGCTCCCCCATTTCTGAGAAGTATAAAATCTTATAATTTATTATTACCAAAGGGGAAAGGTGGGAGGAGGGATAAATTAACAGTTTGGGATTAACACATACACACTGCTATGTATAAAATAGATCATCAACAAGGAACTACTGTATAGCACAGGGAACTACACTCAACATTTTGCAATAACCTATAAGGGGAAATAATCTGAAAAAGAATAGATATTTTTATTGACATCATCTATCAATGACAGTTAAAGTGTAACCTAAGGGAAGCTGGTGGTGAGTGCTTCTGACCCTGAAGACTTCAATCATCTAAAGTTTGGACTCTGCCTACTTCCCAAGGCCCTTAAGGAACATATGTGTAGCCGTAGCTTAAAAAATTCCCCAGTTTGGGTTTCGGGGAGACACTGATTTTGAAAAAGCCCTGGTGTTCTCCTTACATGAATGGGACTCTTCCTACTGCTAAAACATGTCTGTCACACCCAGAGGATGGTATACCGTCTGATCGGGAAGAGTTTGGAAAAGGCATCTCATCTCCTCATCTCCTGGTGCTCGGGTTCACCCCTCCAGCGTCTTTATTAACAGTCTCCCCACTTGGAGATGTCAGCACTGTCAACATCCTGTTGCGTACAGTTTGGAATTTGTCCAGAGGATGAAGCGGAAGGATGAGGAACAATGAGAGACAAGTCCTAGGTGTTCAGACAGGCACATGTCACTCTAATTTCCAATCAGGAAGACGAATTGACCAAAGGCTAGGGTTGCCCATGGAAACAGTATAGGGCTTGAGGAAATCCCGCTGCTTTGTGGCCAGTTCCCATAAACACAAGTTGAACAATGGAACTCAGGGGCAGTAAAATTCACAAAACTGCAGAGTTGAAAATATCCATCACTGAAAAATGTCTTGAGGAAAGTCAGAGAAAAGGACTTGTAAGCAAGGGAGAATGGCAGGAAAGGGATTTGAGGAGGTAGAAAGGACTCGCCATTAAGCACAAGAAAAGGAGCTGAACATTGCCAACATTGCAGTTGGCCAAAAAGGGTGTATGCGTTTTTTTCTGTATATATTCAAGAAAAGGGCATACACTTTTTTAGCCAACCAAACAGGTGGGCACTGGAAGTCAATACTACAAAAGATATCACTTCGCATCAGTCAGAAGAGCCATCCTCATAAAGCGTAAACAACAGAAATGCAGGACAGGGCAAGGAGAAGAGGGAGCCCTGTGAGACTTATAGTGGAAATGTATATTGCCAACGGCCATTCTGGAGAAGTGTATTGTGTTTACTAAAACATCTAAAAAATGAGCTACAGAGCATAGGGCACTTGCACTCATGGGCGTATATCTTGAGAAAAACAAAAATCGAGAGGACACAGGCACCCCAATGTTTACCCCCTCTCTGTTTAAAAGATCCTCAACTAGGATATAACTTAAATGTCTCTGGAGGGAAAAAGTGGGTAGAGATGTGGTACTTAGGTAGAGTGGAATATTATTCAGCCTGGAAATCAATGAAATATGGCCAGTTGTAACAACTCTGGAGGAGTTACGTATGATCTTTCTAAGTGACAGAATTCAAAAAGAAAAAGACACATATCATAAGATATCACTTAAAGGTGGAATCCAAAATGGCTACACATGAAATAAATTACAAAACAAAAACATAGTCAAATATGTAGAAAACACGCATAAGGCTGCTAAACGGGAAAGGTGGGGAGGGGTGAGGCATCACCCAGGAGGTTGAAATTAGCAAAGATACCATTCCAAATACCAAACTGATAATCAACAAGGCCTACACGGTAGCTAAAAGAACTGCACTCAGCACACTCAAGTCACCGGAAAAGAATATATACGACTGGTAAGAATCTGAAAAAGAATTTACTGATGTCTCTCTGTACGTGAATCAAGTGGATGTACAGCAGCAAGAAACAGAGCTTTGAAAATCAGCTGTAACCAATATAGTAATAAATTGAAAAAAATAAACGACAGAGAGACAGAGAAAACCTCTTACAACTTTTCCTCAGGGCCGGTGATGCAACATGGATTGAACACATCTAGACCCACAGCAGGATGAGACATAAGGCTGGAAACTGTTTGCGCTAAGAGAAATGTGAGGTTGGGTGAGGAAATGCACACCCTTTAAAGTAATACTACCTGGTACCCATTCAATGGGTCCCAAATATGCAGGTTCAAGGGATCTTCCTACAGCTAAAACATGCATGGAAAACCCAGAGGACTGTACACCATGTGATCGGGAGATGTGTCTAAAATGCAGCTCATTTATCCTCTCCTGGTGCTCCTGTTCACCATTCCAGCCACGTTACTTAGAATCTCCCCACTTGGAGAATCAGCACATTTCAACTTCTGTTTCACACATTTTGCAAATTGTGAGGAGGATGAACGGGGAACCAATGAGAGAATAGTTGTAGGGGTTTGGACGGGCACATATCACTCTAATTTCCCATTAAGAATAAGAATTGAAAAAAGGCTCAGCCCGCCTCGCCCGAGCCAAAATAGGGCCTGAAGCAATCCTGCGGGTTTGAGGCCAGCTCACAAAAGAGCAACTTAAAAAATGGAGCTCAGCGTCACTGCAATTCACAAACCTGCAGAGTTATAAATGAAAACTAACGTCCAAAAATATGTTGAGGTAAGGCAAAGAAGAGGATCTGAATGCAAGACAGAATTGCAAGAAACAGATTTCAAGAGATAGATTGGACTCGTCTTTAAAGCACATGAAAAGCGGCAGAATTTCGACAATGATGCAGTTGGCCCAAAAGGGCGTATGCGTTTTTTCCTGATTATATCCAGGAAAAAACGCATACGCACTTTATGGGCAACGAAGCAAGCAAGCAATGCAAATGTGCACAACAAAGAAGTCTCATTTCCCACTGGTCAAAAGGGCCATCCTAAAAAATTGTAAAAACCAGAAATTGCAGGACAGGCCATGGAGAACAGGGAGCCTTTATACGCTGATGGGCAGTGTGTGAACTGCCGAGAGCCACTCTGGAGAAGTGTATGGTGGTTCCTAAATCATCTAAAAAACAGAGCTACAGAGCATAGGACACTTCCAATCATGGGAGTATATCTAGGGAAGTCTAAAAATCAACAAGACACAAGCACACCACAGTTTAGGGCTACTCTGTTTACAAGAACCTCAACTTCAGTATACCTTAAATATCCCAGGAAAGAGAGCAATGGATAAAGAAGATGTGGTACTTATGTACAATGGAATATTTCTTCACCATGAAATCAATGTAATAAGGCTAGTAGAAGGATAAAGAGTGGATTTAGGTCCGATAATACTACTTGAAATAAGTCAAACAGAAAAAGAAACATATCATAAGATATCACTTATAGAGGGAGGGTAAATATGGCTGCACAAGAAATGAATTACAGAACAGAACAGTGTCTCACATTTAGAAAACACACTTATTTCAGCTTAAGGGGAAAGGAGAGGTGGGGTGATGCATAAAACCAGAGTTTGAAATTAGCACACATACCGTTCAATAAACCAAATAGATATTAGACAAGATCTACACCTTGCTCAATGAACTGGCCTCAACACACCCTATACACTGCAGAGAAATATATCTGAGTAATAAGAATCTTAAAACCCATGTATTGATATATCTCCATAAGGGAATCAAGTGTGTGCAGAGCGGCACAAACACAGCAGTGAAAATGAGCTAAACCTCATTATAGAAATAAATTTTAAAAACAAAACGCAGAAACAATGAAAGAGAGAAAAATTCTTACAAAATTCGCTCAGGGGCTGTGATGCAACCTGGATTGACCACATATAAACCCACAGCTGGATAAGACATAAGGCTGGACACTTGGGGCTGAGAGGATTGATGAGCTTTGGTGAGCAACTGCCAAAAGTTTAATGCAATACTTCATGCTACTCATTCCAAGGGTCCCAACACTCCAGGTTGAAGGGAATCTTCCTACAGCTAAACCATGCTTGGGAAACCCAGCGACTGGTATACCATATGATCGGGAAAGGTTTCTAAAACGCACCTCATTTTTCCTCTCCTGGGGCTCCGGATCGACATTCCAGCCGCTTTACCAAAAATATCCCCACATGGAGAGTCAATGCCTTTAAGTTCTGGTATCGCACAGTCTGCAGTTAGTGCGGAGGATGAATGGGAATAGGGGGAACCAGTGAGAAACTAGCTGTAGCGGTTTCAATGGGCACATGTCACTCTAATTTCACATCAGTAAGAAGAATAAACCAAAGGCACAGCAAGGTGCCCCAGAAGAAGAATAGGGCCTGAAGGAATCCTGTGGTTATGAGGCAAGATCACAAAAATAAGAGCTGAAAAATGGAGCTAAGGGCCACTGCAATTCAAAAACCTGCAGACTTATAAAGGCCAACTATTTTCAAAAAATATATTGAGGTAAGGCTATGAAGAGGCATTGAAAGCAAGGCAGAATTGCAGGAAAACGATTTCAGGAGGTAGACTGGAATTGCATTTAAAGCATAGGAAAAGAGGCAGAACGTCCACAATGATTCACTTGGCCAAAAAGGGCGTATGCCATTTTTCCTGAATTTATTCAGGAAAAAAGGCATACGCACTTTTTGGCCAACCAAGCAAGCTTGCAAAGGAAATCTGCACTACAATGAAGTCTCACTTCCCCCCGGTCAAAAGGGCCATCTGAAAAAAGTGTAAAATCCAGAAAGGCAGGACAGGCCATGGAGAACTGGGAGCCTTGTTATGCTGATGGACGGGATGTAAATTGCCAACAGCCACTTGGGAGAAGTGTATGGGGTTTCCTGAAACATCTAAAAAACAAAGCAACAGAGCCTAGGGCACTTCCACTTATGGTCCTATAGCTTAGGGAAATTAAAATAAAAAAGACACAGCCACCCCAAAATTTGGGACGCCTCTGTTTACAACAACCTCATTTACGGTAGAAGTTCAATATCGCATAAAGTGAAAAATGGATAAAGAAGTTGTGGTACTTACGTACAATGCAATATCACTCAGCAATGAAATCTATGTCATCAGGCACATAGCAGCATAAAGAGTGGATTCAGGTATGATGATTCTAACTGAAATAAGTCACACAGAAAAAGAAACATCATAAGATATCACTAATACACGGAATGTAAACTTGGCTACACAGGAACTGAATTCCAAAACAGAACAGGGTCTCAAATTTAGAAAACCAACTTATGCTTGCTTAAGGGGAAAGGTGAGTTGGGGTGCTGCATAAAACCAGAGATTGAAATGAGCACAGATAAAGTTCCTTAAGCCAAATATGGAATAGACAAGAGCTACTCCTTGCTCAACGAAATGGACTCAACACCCCATATTAAACGCCTAAGGATGTACCTGACTAGTAAGTATCTTAAAACCTATGGATTCCTATGTCTCTGAAAGAGAATCAACCGTGTGTACAGGGGCATAAACGCAGCAGTGATAAGATTGGAGAGGTTCGGTGAGCAAATGAAGACCCTTTGAAGTCATATTGCATGGTACCCATTCCACGGGTCTCAACTCTCCAGGTTTAAGGTATTCTTCCTTCAGCTAAAACATGCATGTGGAACCCAGAGTATGATCAACCGTGTGAATGGGAGACGTGTTCAAATATGTCTCAGTTTTCCTCCTCTGGTACTCGGGTGCAACATTCCAGACGCTTTACTAACACTCTCCCCACTTGGAGAGTCAGCGCCTTTAACCTCCTGTTTGGCCCAGTTTGCAATTTCTGCGGAAGATGAACAGGAATAGGGAGAACCAATGAGAGCCTTGCTGCAGGTGTCTGGACGGGCAAATTTAACTCTCATTTCCCACCAGGAAGAGGAAATAACCAAAGGCTCAGCGTGCCGTGCCGGAACCAGATTAGGGCCTGAAGCCATCCTGCGGTGTTGCGGCCAGGTCACAAGAAAGCGAGTTGAAGAAAGGAGCTCAGGGGCACTGTAATTCACAAACCTGCAGAGTTATAAATGACAGCTATCGTCCAAAAATATACTGAAGTAAGGCTGCCAAGAGGACTTGAAAGCGGGGCAGAATTGCAGGAAACCGATTTCAGGAGGTAGACTGGAATTGCATTGAAAGCATAGGAAAAGAGGCAGAACGTCCACCATGATGCACTTGGCCAAAAAGGGCGTATGCGTTTTTTCCTGAATATATTCAGGAAAAAACGCATACGCACTTTTTGGCCAACCTAGCAAACTTGCAAAGGAAATCTGCACTACAATGAAGTCTCACTTCCCCCCGGTCAAAAGGGCCATCTGAAAAAAGTGTAAAATCCAGAAAGGCAGGACAGGCCATGGAGAACTGGGAGCCTTGTTATGCTGATGGGCGGGATGTAAATTGCCAACAGACACTCGGGAGAAGTGTATGGTGTTTCCTGAAACATCTAAAAAACAAAGCAACAGAGCCTAGGGCACTTCCACTTATGGTCCTATAGCTTAGGGAAATTAAAATCAAAAAGACACAGCCACCCCAAAGTTTGGGACGCCTCTGTTTACAAGAACCTCGTTTACAGTACAAGTTCAACATCGCAGAAAGTGAAAAATGGATAAAGAAGTTGTGGTATTTACTTACAAAGCAATATCACTCAGCAATGAAATCTATGTCATCAGGCACTTAGCAGCACAATGAGTTGATACAGGTATGATGATTCTAACTGAAATAAGGCACACAGAAATAGAAACATCATAAGATATCACTAATACACGGAATGTAAACTTGGCTACACAGGAACTGAATTACAGAACAGAACAGGGTCTCAAATTTAGAAAACCAACTTATGCTTGCTTAAGGGGAAAGGTGAGTTGGGGTGCTGCATAAAACCAGAGATTGAAATGAGCACAGATAAAGTTCCTTAAGCCAAATATGGAATAGACAAGAGCTACTCCTTGCTCAACGAAATGGACTCAACACCGCATATTAAACGCCAAAGAATGTACCTGACTAGTAAGTATCTTAAAACCTATGGATTGCTATGTCTCCAAAAGAGAATCAAGCATGTGTACAGGGACATAAACGCAGCAGTGATAGGATTGGAGAGGTTCGGTGAGCAAATGAAGACCCTTTGAAGTCATATTGCATGGTACCCATTCCACGGGTCTCAACTACCCAGGTTTAAGGTATTCTTCCTCCAGCTAAAACATACATGTTGAACCTAGAGTATGATCAAGCATGTGATCGGGAGACGTGTTCAAATATGTCTCAGTTTTCGTACCCTGGTACTGGGGTGCAACATTCCAGACGCTTTACTAACACTCTCCCGACTTGGAGAGTCAGTCCCTTTAACCTCCTGTTTGGCCCAGTTTGCAATTTCTGCGGAAGATGAACAGGAATAGCGAGAACCAATGAGAGACTAGCTGGAGGTGTCTGGACGGGCAAATTTAACTCTCATTTCCCACCAGGAAGAGGAATTAACCAAAGGCTCAGCGTGCCGTGCTGGAACCAGATTAGGGCCGGAAGCCATCCTGCGGTGTTGCGGCCAGGTCACAAGAAAGCGAGTTGAAGAAAGGAGCTCAGGGGCACTGTAATTCACAAACCTGCAGAGTTATCAATGACAGCTATCGTCCAAAAATATACTGAAGTAAGGCTGCCAAGAGGACTTGAAAGCGGGGCAGAATTGCAGGAAACCGATTTCAGGAGGTAGACTGGAATTGCATTGAAAGCATAGGAAAAGAGGCAGAACGTCCACCATGATGCACTTGGCCAAAAAGGGCGTATGCGTTTTTTCCTGAATATATTCAGGAAAAAACGCATACGCACTTTTTGGCCAACCAAGCAAACTTGCAAAGGAAATCTGCACTACAATGAAGTCTCACTTCCCCCCGGTCAAAAGGGCCATCTGAAAAAAGTGTAAAATCCAGAAAGGCAGGACAGGCCATGGAGAACTGGGAGCCTTGTTATGCTGATGGGCGGGATGTAAATTGCCAACAGACACTCGGGAGAAGTGTATGGTGTTTCCTGAAACATCTAAAAAACAAAGCAACAGAGCCTAGGGCACTTCCACTTATGGTCCTATAGATTAGGGAAATTAAAATCAAAAAGACACAGCCACCCCAAAGTTTGGGACACCTCTGTTTACAAGAATCTCGTTTACAGTACAAGTTCAACAACGCAGAAAGTGAAAAATGGATAAAGAAGTTGTGGTATTTACTTACAAAGCAATATCACTCAGCAATGAAATCTATGTCATCAGGCCCTTAGCAGCACAATGAGTGGATTCAGGTATGATGATTCTAACTGAAATAAGTCACACAGAAAAAGAAACATCATAAGATATCAGTAATACACGGAATGTAAACTTGGCTACACAGGAACTGAATTACAGAACAGAACAGGGTCTCAAATTTAGAAAACCAACTTATGCTTGCTTAAGGGGAAAGGTGAGTTGGGGTGCTGCATAAAACCAGAGATTGAAATGAGCACAGATAAAGTTCCTTAAGCCAAATATGGAATAGACAAGAGCTACTCCTTGCTCAACGAAATGGACTCAACACCGCATATTAAACGCCAAAGAATGTACCTGACTAGTAAGTATCTTAAAACCTATGGATTGCTATGTCTCCAAAAGAGAATCAAGCATGTGTACAGGGGCATAAACGCAGCAGTGATAGGATTGGAGAGGTTCGGTGAGCAAATGAAGACCCTTTGAAGTCATATTGCATGGTACCCATTCCACGGGTTTCAACTACCCAGGTTTAAGGTATTCTTCCTCCAGCTAAAACATACATGTTGAACCTAGAGTATGATCAAGCATGTGATCGGGAGACGTGTTCAAATATGTCTCAGTTTTCGTACCCTGGTACTGGGGTGCAACATTCCAGACGCTTTACTAACACTCTCCCGACTTGGAGAGTCAGTCCCTTTAACCTCCTGTTTGGCCCAGTTTGCAATTTCTGCGGAAGATGAACAGGAATAGCGAGAACCAATGAGAGACTAGCTGGAGGTGTCTGGACGGGCAAATTTAACTCTCATTTCCCACCAGGAAGAGGAATTAACCAAAGGCTCAGCGTGCCGTGCGGGAACCAGATTAGGGCCGGAAGCCATCCTGCGGTGTTGCGGCCAGGTCACAAGAAAGCGAGTTGAAGAAAGGAGCTCAGGGGCACTGTAATTCACAAACCTGCAGAGTTATAAATGACAGCTATCGTCCAAAAATATACTGAAGTAAGGCTGCCAAGAGGACTTGAAAGCGGGGCAGAATTGCAGGAAACCGATTTCAGGAGGTAGACTGGAATTGCATTGAAAGCATAGGAAAAGAGGCAGAACGTCCACCATGATGCACTTGGCCAAAAAGGGCGTATGCGTTTTTTCCTGAATATATTCAGGAAAAAACGCATACGCACTTTTTGGCCAACCAAGCAAACTTGCAAAGGAAATCTGCACTACAATGAAGTCTCACTTCCCCCCGGTCAAAAGGGCCATCTGAAAAAAGTGTAAAATCCAGAAAGGCAGGACAGGCCATGGAGAACTGGGAGCCTTGTTATGCTGATGGACGGGATGTAAATTGCCAACAGACACTCGGGAGAAGTGTATGGTGTTTCCTGAAACATCTAAAAAACAAAGCAACAGAGCCTAGGGCACTTCCACTTATGGTCCTATAGCTTAGGGAAATTAAAATCAAAAAGACACAGCCACCCCAAAGTTTGGGACGCCTCTGTTTACAAGAACCTCGTTTACCGTACAAGTTCAATATCACAGAAAGTGAAAAATGGATAAAGAACTTGTGGTAGTTACGTACAATGCAGTATCACTCAGCAATGAAATCTATGTCATCAGGCCCGTAGAAGCATAATGAGTGGATTCAGGGACGATGATTCTAACTGAAATAAGTCACACAGAAAAAGAAACATCATAAGATATCACTAATACACGGAATGTAAACTTGGCTACACAGGAACTGAATTCCAAAACAGAACAGGGTCTCAAATTTAGAAAACCAACTTATGCTTGCTTAAGGGGAAAGGTGAGTTGGGGTGCTGCATAAAACCAGAGATTGAAATGAGCACAGATAAAGTTCCTTAAGCCAAATATGGAATAGACAAGAGCTACTCCTTGCTCAACGAAATGGACTCAACACCGCATATTAAACGCCTAAGAATGTACCTGACTAGTAAGTATCTTAAAACCTATGGATTGCTAGGTCTCCAAAAGAGAATCAAGCGTGTGTACAGGGGCATAAACGCAGCAGTGATAGGATTGGAGAGGTTCGGTGAGCAAATGAAGACCCTTTGAAGTCATATTGCATGGTACCCATTCCACGGGTCTCAACTCTCCAGGTTTAAGGTATTCTTCCTTCAGGTAAAACATGCATGTGGAACCCAGAGTATGATCAACCGTGTGAACGGGAGACGTGTTCAAATATGTCTCAGGTTTCCTCCCCTGGTACTCGGGTGCAACATTCCAGACGCTTTACTAACACTCTCCCCACTTGGAGAGTCAGTGCCTTTAACCTCCTGTTTGGCCCAGTTTGCAATTTCTGCGGAAGATGAACAGGAATATCGAGAAGCAATGAGAGACTAGCTGGAGGTGTCTGGACGGGCAAATTTAACTCTCATGTCCCACCAGGAAGAGAAAATAACCAAAGGCTCAGCGTGCCGTGCCGGAAACAGATTAGGGCCTGAAGCCATCCTGTGGTGTTGCGTCCAGGTCATAAGAAAGCGAGTTGAAGAAAGGAGCTCAGGGGCACTGAAATTCACAAACCTGCAGAGTTATAAATGACAGCTATCGTCCAAAAATATACTGAAGTAAGGCTGCCAAGAGGACTTGAAAGCGGGGCAGAATTGCAGGAAACCGATTTCAGGAGGTAGACTGGAATTGCATTGAAAGCATAGGAAAAGAGGCAGAACGTCCACAATGATGCACTTGGCCAAAAAGGGCGTATGCATTTTTTCCTGAATATATTCAGGAAAAAACGCATACGCACTTTTTGGCCAACCAAGCAAGCTTGCAAAGGAAATCTGCACTACAATGAAGTCTCACTTCCCCCCGGTCAAAAGGGCCATCTGAAAAAAGTGTAAAATCCAGAAAGGCAGGACAGGCCATGGAGAACTGGGAGCCTTGTTATGCTGATGGGCGGGATGTAAATTGCCAACAGACACTCGGGAGAAGTGTATGGTGTTTCCTGAAACATCTAAAAAACAAAGCAACAGAGCCTAGGGCACTTCCACTTATGGTCCTATAGCTTAGGGAAATTAAAATCAATAAGACACAGCCACCTCAAAGTTTGGGACGCCTCTGTTTACAAGAACCTCGTTTACCGTACAACCTCAATATCATAGAAAGTGAAAAATGGATAAAGAACTTGTGGTACTTACGTACAATGCAGTATCACTCAGCAATGAAATCTATGTCATCAGGCCCGTAGCAGCATAATGAGTGGATTCAGGTACGATGATTCTAACTGAAATAAGTCACACAGAAAAAGAAACATCATAAGATATCACTAATACACGGAATGTAAACTTGGCTACACAGGAACTGAATTCCAAAACAGAACAGGGTCTCAAATTTAGAAAACCAACTTATGCTTGCTTAAAGGGAAAGGTGAGTTGGGGTGCTGCATAAAACCAGAGATTGAAATGAGCACAGATAAAGTTCCTTAAGCCAAATATGGAATAGACAAGAGCTACTCCTTGCTCAACGAAATGGACTCAACACCCCATATTAAACGCCTAAGAATGTATCTGACTAGTAAGTATCTTAAAACCTATGGATTGCTATGTCTCAGAAAGCGAATCAAGCGTGTACACAGGGGCATAAACGCAGCAGTGATAGGATTGGAGAGGTTCGGTGAGCAAATGAAGACCCTTTGAAGTCATATTGCATGGTACCCATTCCACGGGTCTCAACTCTCCAGGTTTAAGGTATTCTTCCTTCAGCTAAAACATGCATGTGGAACCCAGAGTATGATCAACCGTGTGAATGGAGACGTGTTCAAATATGTCTCAGTTTTGGTCCCCTGGTACTCGGGTGCAACATTCCTGACAATTTACTAACACTCTCCCCACTTGGAGAGTCAGCGCCTTTAACCTCCTGTTTGGCCCAGTTTGCAATTACTGCGGAAGATGAACAGGAATAGGTAAAACCAATGAGAGACTAGCTGGAGGTGTCTGGACGGGCAAATTTAACTCTCATTTCCCACCAGGAAGAGGAAATAACCAAAGGCTCAGCGTGCCGTGCTGGAACAAGATTAGGGCCTGAAGCCATCCTGCGGTGTTGCGGCCAGCTCAAAAGAAAGCGAGTTGAAGAAAGGAGCTCAGGGGCACTGTAATTCACAAACCTGCAGAGTTATAAATGACAGCTATTGTCCAAAAATATACTGAAGTAAGGCTGCCAAGAGGACTTGAAAGAGGGGCAGAATTGCAGGAAACCGATTTCAGGAGGTAGACTGGAATTGCATTGAAAGCATAGGAAAAGAGGCAGAACGTCCACAATGATGCACTTGGCCAAAAAGTGCGTATGCGTTTTTTCCTGAATATATTCAGGAAAAAACGCATACGCCCTTTTTGGCCAACCAAGCAAACTTGCAAAGGAAATCTGCACTACAATGAAGTCTCACTTCCCCCCAGTCAAAAGGGCCATCTGAAAAAAGTGTAAAATCCAGAAAGGCAGGACAGGCCATGGAGAACTGGGAGCCTTGTTATGCTGATGGGCGGGATGTAAATTGCCAACAGACACTCGGGAGAAGTGTATGGTGTTTCCTGAAACATCAAAAAAACAAAGCAACAGGGCCTAGGGCACCTTCACTTATGGTCCTATAGCTTAGGGAAATTAAAATCAAAAAGACACAGCCACCCCAAAGTTTGGGACGCCTCTGTTTACAAGAACCTCGTTTACCGTACAAGTTCAATATCGCAGAAAGTGAAAAATGGATAAAGAAGTTGTGGTACTTACGTACAATGCAGTATCACTCAGCAATGAAATCTATGTCATTAGGCCCATAGCAGCATAATGAGTGGATTCAGGTACGATGATTCTAACTGAAATAAGTCACACAGAAAAAGAAACATCATAAGATATCACTAATACACGGAATGTAAACTTGGCTACACAGGAACTGAATTCCAAAACAGAACAGGGTCTCAAATTTAGAAAACCAACTTATGCTTGCTTAAGGGGAAAGGTGAGTTGGGGTGCTGCATAAAACCAGAGATTGAAATGAGCACAGATAAAGTTCCTTAAGCCAAATATGGAATAGACAAGAGCTACTCCTTGCTCAACGAAATGGACTCAACACCCCATATTAAACGCCTAAGAATGTACCTGACTAGTAAGTATCTTAAAACCTATGGATTGCTATGTCTCAAAAAGAGAATCAAGCATGTGTACAGGGGCATAAACGCAGCAGTGATAGGATTGGAGAGGTTCGGTGAGCAAATGAAGACCCTTTGAAGTCATATTGCATGGTACCCATTCCACGGGTCTCAACTCTCCAGGTTTAAGGTATTCTTCCTTCAGCTAAAACATGCATGTGGAACCCAGAGTATGATCAACCGTGTGAACGGGAGATGTGTTCAAATATGTCTCAGTTTTGGTCCCCTGGTACTCGGGTGCAACATTCCTGACGCTTTACTAACACTCTCCCCACTTGGAGAGTCAGCGCCTTTATCCTCCTGTTTGGCCCAGTTTGCAATTTCTGCGGAAGATGAACAGGAATAGCGAGAACCAATGAGAGACTAGCTGGAGGTGTCTCGACGGGCAAATTTAACTCTCATTTCCCACCAGGAAGAGTAAATAACCAAAGGCTCAGCGTGCCGTGCCGGAACCAGATTAGGGCCTGAAGCCATCCTGCGGTGTTGCGGCCAGGTCACAAGAAAGCGAGTTGAAGAAAGGAGCTCAGGGGCACTGTAATTCACAAACCTGCAGAGTTATAAATGACAGCTATCGTCCAAAAATATACTGAAGTAAGGCTGCCAAGAGGACTTGAAAGCGGGGCAGAATTGCAGGAAACCGATTTCAGGAGGTAGACTGGAATTGCATTGAAAGCATAGGAAAAGAGGCAGAACGTCCACAATGATGCACTTGGCCAAAAAGGGCGTATGCGTTTTTTCCTGAATATATTCAGGAAAAAACGCATACGCCCTTTTTGGCCAACCAAGCAAGCTTGCAAAGGAAATCTGCACTACAATGAAGTCTCACTTCCCCCCGGTCAAAAGGGCCATCTGAAAAAAGTGTAAAATCCAGAAAGGCAGGACAGGCCATGGAGAACTGGGAGCCTTGTTATGCTGATGGGCGGGATGTAAATTGCCAACAGACACTCGGGAGAAGTGTATGGTGTTTCCTGAAACATCTAAAAAACAAAGCAACAGAGCCTAGGGCACTTCCACTTATGGTCCTATAGCTTAGGGAAATTAAAATCAAAAAGACACAGCCACCCCAAAGTTTGGGACGCCTCTGTTTACAAGAACCTCATTTACAGTACAAGTTCAACATCGCAGAAAGTGAAAAATGGATAAAGAAGTTGTGGTATTTACTTACAAAGCAATATCACTCAGCAATGAAATCTATGTCATCAGGCCCTTAGCAGCACAATGAGTTGATTCAGGTATGATGATTCTAACTGAAATAAGTCACACAGAAAAAGAAATATCATAAGATATCAGTAATACACGGAATGTAAACTTGGCTCCAAAGGAACTGAATTACAGAACAGAACAGGGTCTCAAATTTAGAAAACCAACTTATGTTTGCTTAAGGGGAAAGGTGAGTTGGGGTGCTGCATAAAACCAGAGATTGAAATGAGCACAGATAAAGTTCCTTAAGCCAAATATGGAATAGACAAGAGCTACTCCTTGCTCAACGAAATGGACTCAACACCCCATATTAAACGCCTAAGAATGTACCTGACTAGTAAGTATCTTAAAACCTATGGATTGCTATGTCTCCAAAAGAGAATCAAGCATGTGTACAGGGGCATAAACGCAGCAGTGATAGGATTGGAGAGGTTCGGTGAGCAAATGAAGAACCTTTGAAGTCATATTGCATGGTACCCATTCCACGGGTCTCAACTCTCCAGGTTTAAGGTATTCTTCCTTCAGCTAAAACATGCATGTGGAACCCAGAGTATGATCAACTGTGTGAACGGGAGATGTGTTCAAATATGTCTCAGTTTTGGTCCCCTGGTACTCGGGTGCAACATTCCTGACGCTTTACTAACACTCTCCCCACTTGGAGAGTCAGCGCCTTTAACCTCCTGTTTGGCCCAGTTTGCAATTTCTGCGGAAGATGAACAGGAATAGCGAGAACCAATGAGAGACTAGCTGGTGGTGTCTGGACGGGCAAATTTAACTCTCATTTCCCACCAGGAAGAGGAATTAACCAAAGGCTAAGCTTGCCGTACCGGAACCAGATTAGGGCCTGAAGCCATCCTGCGGTGTTGCGGCCAGGTCACAAGAAAGCGAGTTGAAGAAAGGAGCTCAGGGGCACTGTAATTCACAAACCTGCAGAGTTATAAATGACAGCTATCGTCCAAAAATATACTGAAGTAAGGCTGCCAAGAGGACTTGAAAGCGGGGCAGAATTGCAGGAAACCGATTTCAGGAGGTAGACTGGAATTGCATTGAAAGCATAGGAAAAGAGGCAGAACGTCCACAATGATGCACTTGGCCAATAAGGGCGTATGCGTTTTTTCCTGAATATATTCAGGAAAAAACGCATACGCCCTTTTTGGCCAACCAAGCAAGCTTGCAAAGGAAATCTGCACTACAATGAAGTCTCACTTCCCCCCACTCAAAAGGGCCATCTGAAAAAAGTGTAAAATCCAGAAAGGCAGGACAGGCCATGGAGAACTGGGAGCCTTGTTATGCTGATGGGCGGGATGTAAATTGCCAACAGACACTCGGGAGAAGTGTATGGTGTTTCCTGAAACATCTAAAAAACAAAGCAACAGAGCCTAGGGCACTTCCACTTATGGTCCTATAGCTTAGGGAAATTAAAATCAAAAAGACACAGCCACCCCAAAGTTTGGGACGCCTCTGTTTACAAGAACCTCGTTTACAGTACAAGTTCAATATCACAGAAAGTGAAAAATGGATAAAGAAGTTGTGGTATTTACTTACAAAGCAATATCACTCAGCAATGAAATCTATGTCATCAGGCCCTTAGCAACACAATGAGTTGATTCAGGTATGATCATTCTAACTGAAATAAGTCACACAGAAAAAGAAATATCATAAGATATCAGTAATACACGGAATGTAAACTTGGCTACAAAGGAACTGAATTACAGAACAGAACAGGGTCTCAAATTTAGAAAACCAACTTATGTTTGCTTAAGGGGAAAGGTGAGTTGGGGTGCTGCATAAAACCAGAGATTGAAATGAACACAGATAAAGTTCCTTAAGCCAAATATGGAATAGACAAGAGCTACTCCTTGCTCAACGAAATGGACTCAACACCCCATATTAAATGCCTAAGAATGTACCTGACTAGTAAGTATCTTAAAACCTATGGATTGCTATGTCTCCAAAAGAGAATCAAGCTTGTGTACAGGGGCATAAACGCAGCAGTGATAGGATTGGAGAGGTTCGGTGAGCAAATGAAGACCCTTTGAAGTCATATTGCATGGTACCCATTACACGGGTCTCAACTCTCCAGGTTTAAGGTATTCTTCCTTCAGCTAAAACATGCATGTGGAACCCAGAGTATGATCAACTGTGTGAACGGGAGATGTGTTCAAATATGTCTCAGTTTTGGTCCCCTGGTACTCGGGTGCAACATTCCTGACGCTTTACTAACACTCTCCCCACTTGGAGAGTCAGCGCCTTTAACCTCCTGTTTGGCCCAGTTTGCAATTTCTGTGGAAGATGAACAGGAATAGCGAGAACCAATGAGAGACTAGCTGGAGGTGTCTGGACGGGCAAATTTAACTCTCATTTCCCACCAGGAAGAGGAAATAACCAAAGGCTCAGCGTGCCGTGCCGGAAACAGATTAGGGCCTGAAGCCATCCTGCGGTGTTGCGGCCAGGTCACAAGAAAGCGAGTTGAAGAAAGGAGCTCAGGGGCACTGTAATTCACAAACCTGCAGAGTTATAAATGACAGCTATCGTCCAAAAATATACTGAA
Organism: Pseudorca crassidens; assembly: GCF_039906515.1. NCBI lineage: Eukaryota > Metazoa > Chordata > Mammalia > Artiodactyla > Delphinidae > Pseudorca > Pseudorca crassidens. The sequence goes on from NW_027136119.1 coordinate 131,854, forward strand.
GTAAGGCTGCCAAGAGGACTTGAAAGCGGGGCAGAATTGCAGGAAACCGATTCCAGGAGGTAGACTGGAATTGCATTGAAAGCATAGGAAAAGAGGCAGAACGTCCACAATGATGCACTTGGCCAAAAAGGGCGTATGCGTTTTTTCCTGAATATATTCAGGAAAAAACGCATACGCCCTTTTTGGCCAACCAAGCAAGCTTGCAAAGGAAATCTGCACTACAATGAAGTCTCACTTCCCCCCGGTCAAAAGGGCCATCTGAAAAAAGTGTAAAATCCAGAAAGGCAGGACAGGCCATGGAGAACTGGGAGCCTTGTTATGCTGATGGGCGGGATGTAAATTGCCAACAGACACTCGGGAGAAGTGTATGGTGTTTCCTGAAACATCTAAAAAACAAAGCAACAGAGCCTAGGGCACTTCCACTTATGGTCCTATAGCTTAGGGAAATTAAAATCAAAAAGACACAGCCACCTCAAAGTTTGGGACGCCTCTGTTTACAAGAACCTCGTTTACCGTACAAGCTCAATATCATAGAAAGTGAAAAATGGATAAAGAACTTGTGGTACTTACGTACAATGCAGTATCACTCAGCAATGAAATCTATGTCATCAGGCCCGTAGCAGCATAATGAGTGGATTCAGGTCCGATGATTCTAACTGAAATAAGTCACACAGAAAAAGAAACATCATAAGATATCAGTAATACACGGAATGTAAACTTGGCTACACAGGAACTGAATTCCAAAACAGAACAGTGTCTCAAATTTAGAAAACCAACTTATGCTTGCTTAAGGGTAAAGGTGAGTTGGGGTGCTGCATAAAACCAGAGATTGAAATGAGCACAGATAAAGTTCCTTAAGCCAAATATGGAATAGACAAGAGCTACTCCTTGCTCAACGAAATGGACTCAACACCCCATATTAAACGCCTAAGAATGTACCTGACTAGTAAGTATCTTAAAACCTATGGATTGCTATGTCTCCGAAAGCGAATCAAGCGTGTGCACAGGGGCATAAACGCAGCAGTGATAGGATTGGAGAGGTTCGGTGAGCAAATGAAGACCCTTTGAAGTCATATTGCATGGTACCCATTCCACGGGTCTCAACTCTCCAGGTTTAAGGTATTCTTCCTTCAGCTAAAACATGCATGTGGAACCCAGAGTATGATCAACCGTGTGAACGGGAGACGTGTTCAAATATGTCTCAGTTTTGGTCCCCTGGTACTCGGGTGCAACATTCCTGACACTTTACTAACACTCTCCCCACTTGGAGAGTCAGCGCCTTTAACCTCCTGTTTGGCCCAGTTTGCAATTTCTGCGGAAGATGAACAGGAATAGGGAGAACCAATGAGAGACTAGCTGGAGGTGTCTGGACGGGCAAATTTAACTCTCATGTCCCACCAGGAAGAGGAAATAACCAAAGGCTCAGCGTGCCGTGCCGGAACCAGATTAGGGCCTGAAGCCATCCTGCGGTGTTGCGGCCAGGTCACAAGAAAGCGAGTTGAAGAAAGGAGCTCAGGGGCACTGTAATTCACAAACCTGCAGAGTTATAAATGACAGCTATCGTCCAAAAATATACTGAAGTAAGGCTGCCAAGAGGACTTGAAAGCGGGGCAGAATTGCAGGAAACCGATTTCAGGAGGTAGACTGGAATTGCATTGAAAGCATAGTTAAAGACGCAGAACGTCCACAATGATGCACTTGGCCAAAAAGGGCGTATGCGTTTTTTCCTGAATATATTCAGGAAAAAACGCATATGCCCTTTTTGGCCAACCAAGCAAGCTTGCAAAGGAAATCTGCACTACAATGAAGTCTCACTTCCCCCCGGTCAAAAGGGCCATCTGAAAAAAGTGTAAAATCCAGAAAGGCAGGACAGGCCATGGAGAACTGGGAGCCTTGTTATGCTGATGGGCGGGATGTAAATTGCCAACAGACACTCGGGAGAAGTGTATGGTGTTTCCTGAAACATCTAAAAAACAAAGCAACAGAGCCTAGGGCACTTCCACTTATGGTCCTATAGCTTAGGGAAATTAAAATCAAAAAGACACAGCCACCCCAAAGTTTGGGACGCCTCTGTTTACAAGAACCTCGTTTACAGTACAAGTTCAACATCGCAGAAAGTGAAAAATGGATAAAGAAGTTGTGGTATTTACTTACAAAGCAATATCACTCAGCAATGAAATCTATGTCATCAGGCCCTTAGCAACACAATGAGTTAATTCAGGTATGATGATTCTAACTGAAATAAGTCACACAGAAAAAGAAACATCATAAGATATCAGTAATACACGGAATGTAAACTTGGCTACACAGGAACTGAATTACAGAACAGAACAGGGTCTCAAATTTAGAAAACCAACTTATGCTTGCTTAAGGGTAAAGGTGAGTTGGGGTGCTGCATAAAACCAGAGATTGAAATGAGCACAGATAAAGTTCCTTAAGCCAAATATGGAATAGACAAGAGCTACTCCTTGCTCAACGAAATGGACTCAACACCGCATATTAAACGCCTAAGAATGTACCTGACTAGTAAGTATCTTAAAACCTATGGATTGCTATGTCTCCGAAAGAGAATCAAGCATGTGTACAGGGCATAAACGCAGCAGTGATAGGATTGGAGAGGTTCGGTGAGCAAATGAAGACCCTTTGAAGTCATATTGCATGGTACCCATTCCACGGGTCTCAACTCTCCAGGTTTAAGGTATTCTTCCTTCAGCTAAAACATGCATGTGGAACCCAGAGTATGATCAACCGTGTGAACGGAGACGTGTTCAAATATGTCTCAGTTTTGGTCCCCTGGTACTCGGGTGCAACATTCCTGACACTTTACTAACACTCTCCCCACTTGGAGAGTCAGCGCCTTTAACCTCCTGTTTGGCCCAGTTTGCAATTTCTGCGGAAGATGAACAGGAATAGGGAGAACCAATGAGAGACTAGCTGGAGGTGTCTGGACGGGCAAATTTAACTCTCATTTCCCACCAGGAAGAGGAAATAACCAAAGGCTCAGCGTGCCGTGCCGGAACCAGATTAGGGCCTGAAGCCATCCTGCGGTGTTGCGGCCAGGTCACAAGAAAGCGAGTTGAAGAAAGGAGCTCAGGGGCACTGTAATTCACAAACCTGCAGACTTATAAATGACAGCTATCGTCCAAAAATATACTGAAGTAAGGCTGCCAAGAGGACTTGAAAGCAGGGCAGAATTGCAGGAAACCGATTTCAGGAGGTAGACTGGAATTGCATTGAAAGCATAGGAAAAGAGGCAGAACGTCCACAATGATGCACTTGGCCAAAAAGGGCGTATGCGTTTTTTCCTGAATATATTCAGGAAAAAACGCATACGCCCTTTTTGGCCAACCAAGCAAGCTTGCAAAGGAAATCTGCACTACAATGAAGTCTCACTTCCCCCCGGTCAAAAGGGCCATCTGAAAAAAGTGTAAAATCCAGAAAGGCAGGACAGGCCATGGAGAACTGGGAGCCTTGTTATGCTGATGGGCGGGATGTAAATTGCCAACAGACACTCGGGAGAAGTGTATGGTGTTTCCTGAAACATCTAAAAAACAAAGCAACAGAGCCTAGGGCACTTCCACTTATGGTCCTATAGCTTAGGGAAATTAAAATCAAAAAGACACAGCCACCCCAAAGTTTGGGACGCCTCTGTTTACAAGAACCTCATTTACAGTACAAGTTCAACATCGCAGAAAGTGAAAAATGGATAAAGAAGTTGTGGTATTTACTTACAAAGCAATATCACTCAGCAATGAAATCTATGTCATCAGGCCCGTAGCAGCACAATGAGTTGATTCAGGTATGATGATTCTAACTGAAATAAGTCACACAGAAAAAGAAATATCATAAGATATCAGTAATACACGGAATGTAAACTTGGCTACAAAGGAACTGAATTACAGAACAGAACAGGGTCTCAAATTTAGAAAACCACCTTATGTTTGCTTAAGGGGAAAGGTGAGTTGGGGTGCTGCATAAAACCAGAGATTGAAATGAGCACAGATAAAGTTCCTTAAGCCAAATATGGAATAGACAAGAGCTACTCCTTGCTCAACGAAATGGACTCAACACCCCATATTAAACGCCTAAGAACTTACCTGACTAGTAAGTATCTTAAAACCTATGGATTGCTATGTCTCCGAAAGAGAATCAAGCATGTGTACAGGGGCATAAACGCAGCAGTGATAGGATTGGAGAGGTTTGGTAAGCAAACGAAGACCCTTTGAAGTCATATTGCATGGTACCCATTCCACGGGATTCAACTACCCAGGTTTAAGGTATTCTTCCTTCAGCTAAAACATGCATGTGGAACCTAGAGTATGATCAACCATGTGATCGGGAGACGTGTTCAAATATGTCTCAGTTTTTGTACTCTGGTACTCGGGTGCAACATTCCAGACGCTTTACTAACACTCTCCCGACTTGGAGAGTCAGTCCCTTTAACCTCCTGTTTGGCCCAGTTTGCAATTTCTGCGGAAGATGAACAGGAATAGAGAGAACCAATGAGAGACTAGCTGGAGTTGTCTGGACGGGCAAATTTAACTCTCATTTCCCACCAGGATGAGGAAATAACCAAAGGCTCAGCGTGCCGTGCCGGAACCAGATTAGGGCCTGAAGCCATCCTGCGGTGTTGCGGCCAGCTCAAAAGAAAGCGAGTTGAAGAAAGGAGCTCAGGGACACTGTAATTCACAAACCTGCAGAGTTATAAATGACAGCTATCGTCCAAAAATATACTGAAGTAAGGCTGCCAAGAGGACTTGAAAGCGGGGCAGAATTGCAGGAAACCGATTTCAGGAGGTAGACTGGAATTGCATTGAAAACATAGGAAAAGAGGCAGAACGTCCACAATGATGCACTTGGCCAAAAAGGGCGTATGCGTTTTTTCCTGAATATATTCAGGAAAAAACGCATACGCCCTTTTTGGCCAACCAAACAAGCTTGCAAAGGAAATCTGCAGTACAATGAAGTCTCACTTCCCCCCAGTCAAAAGGGCCATCTGAAAAAAGTGTAAAATCCAGAAAGGCAGGACAGGCCATGGAGAACTGGGAGCCTTGTTATGCTGATGGGCGGGATGTAAATTGCCAACAGACACTCGGGAGAAGTGTATGGTGTTTCCTGAAACATCTAAAAAACAAAGCAACAGAGCCTAGGGCACTTCCACTTATGGCCCTATAGCTTAGGGAAATTAAAATCAAAAAGACACAGCCACCCCAAAGTTTGGGACGCCTCTGTTTACAAGAACCTCGTTTACCGTACAAGTTCAATATCACAGAAAGTGAAAAATGGATAAAGAACTTGTGGTACTTACGTACAATGCAGTATCACTCAGCAAAGAAATCTATGTCATCAGGCCCGTAGCAGCATAATGAGTGGATTCAGGTACGATGATTCTAACTGAAATAAATAACACAGAAAAAGAAACATCATAAGATATCACTAATACACGGAATGTAAACTTGGCTACACAGGAACTGAATTCCAAAACAGAACAGTGTCTCAAATTTAGAAAACCAACTTATGCTTGCTTAAGGGTAAAGGTGAGTTGGGGTGCTGCATAAAACCAGAGATTGAAATGAGCACAGATAAAGTTCCTTAAGCCAAATATGGAATAGACAAGAGCTACTCCTTGCTCAACGAAATGGACTCAACACCGCATATTAAACGCCAAAGAATGTACCTGACTAGTAAGTATCTTAAAACCTATGGATTGCTATGTCTCCGAAAGCGAATCAAGCGTGTGCACAGGGGCATAAACGCAGCAGTGATAGGATTGGAGAGGTTTGGTGAGCAAATGAAGACCCTTTGAAGTCATATTGCATGGTACCCATTCCACGGGTCTCAACTACCCAGGTTTAAGGTATTCTTCCTTCAGCTAAAACATGCATGTGGTTCCTAGAGTATGATCAACCATGTAAATGGGAGACGTGTTCAAATATGTCTCAGTTTTCCTCCCCTGGTACTCGGGTGCCACATTCCAGACGCTTTACTAACACTCTCCCGACTTGGAGAGTCAGTCCCTTTAACCTCCTGTTTGGCCCAGTTTGCAATTTCTGCGGAAGATGAACAGGAATAGCGAGAACCAATGAGAGACTAGCTGGAGGTGTCTGGACGGGCAAATTTAACTCTCATTTCCCACCAGGAAGAGGAATTAACCAAAGGCTCAGTGTGCCGTGCCGGAACCAGATTAGGGCCTGAAGCCATCCTGCGGTGTTGCGGCCAGCTCAAAAGAAAGCGAGTTGAAGAAAGGAGCTCAGGGGCACTGTAATTCACAAACCTGCAGAGTTATAAATGACAGCTATCGTCCAAAAATATACTGAAGTAAGGCTGCCAAGAGGACTTGAAAGCGGGGCAGAATTGCAGGAAACCGATTTCAGGAGGTAGACTGGAATTGCATTGAAAGCATAGGAAAAGAGGCAGAACATCCACAATGATGCACTTGGCCAAAAAGGGCGTACGCGTTTTTTCCTGAATATATTCAGGAAAAAACGCATACGCCCTTTTTGGCCAACCAAGCAAGCTTGCAAATGAAATCTGCACTACAATGAAGTCTCACTTCCCCCCGGTCAAAAGGGCCATCTGAAAAAAGTGTAAAATCCAGAAAGGCAGGACAGGCCATGGAGAACTGGGAGCCTTTTTATGCTGATGGGCGGGATGTAAATTACCAACAGACACTCGGGAGAAGTGTATGGTGTTTCCTGAAACATCTAAAAAACAAAGCAACAGAGCCTAGGGCACTTCCACTTATGGTCCTATAGATTAGGGAAATTAAAATCAAAAAGACACAGCCACCCCAAAGTTTGGGACGCCTCTGTTTACAAGAACCTCGTTTACCGTACAAGCTCAATATCACAGAAAGTGAAAAATGGATAAAGAACTTGTGGTACTTACGTACAATGCAGTATCACTCAGCAATGAAATCTATGTCATCAGGCCCATAGAAGCATAATGAGAGGATTCAGGGACGATGATTCTAACTGAAATAAGTCACACAGAAAAAGAAACATCATAAGATATCACTAATACACGGAATGTAAACTTGGCTACACAGGAACTGAATTCCAAAACAGAACAGGGTCTCAAATTTAGAAAACCAACTTATGCTTGCTTAAGGGGAAAGGTGAGTTGGGGTGCTGCATAAAACCAGAGATTGAAATGAGCACAGATAAAGTTCCTTAAGCCAAATATGGAATAGACAAGAGCTACTCCTTGCTCAACGAAATGGACTCAACACCCCATATAAAACGCCTAAGAATGCACCTGACTAGTAAGTATCTTAAAACCTATGGATTGCTAGGTCTCCAAAAGAGAATCAAGCGTGTGTACAGGGGCATAAACGCAGCAGTGATAGGATTGGAGAGGTTCGGTGAGCAAATGAAGACCCTTTGAAGTCATATTGCATGGTACCCATTCCACGGGTCTCAACTCTCCAGGTTTAAGGTATTCTTCCTTCAGCTAAAACATGCATGTGGAACCCAGAGTATGATCAACCGTGTGAACGGGAGACGTGTTCAAATATGTCTCAGTTTTGGTCCCCTGGTACTCGGGTGCAACATTCCTGACACTTTACTAACACTCTCCCCACTTGGAGAGTCAGCGCCTTTAACCTCCTGTTTGGCCCAGTTTGCAATTTCTGCGGAAGATGAACAGGAATAGGGAGAACCAATGAGAGACTAGCTGGAGGTGTCTGGACGGGCAAATTTAACTCTCATGTCCCACCAGGAAGAGGAAATAACCAAAGGCTCAGCGTGCCGTGCCGGAACCAGATTAGGGCCTGAAGCCATCCTGCGGTGTTGCGGCCAGGTCACAAGAAAGCGAGTTGAAGAAAGGAGCTCAGGGGCACTGTAATTCACAAACCTGCAGAGTTATAAATGACAGCTATCGTCCAAAAATATACTGAAGTAAGGCTGCCAAGAGGACTTGAAAGCGGGGCAGAATTGCAGGAAACCGATTTCAGGAGGTAGACTGGAATTGCATTGAAAGCATAGTTAAAGACGCAGAACGTCCACAATGATGCACTTGGCCAAAAAGGGCGTATGCGTTTTTTCCTGAATATATTCAGGAAAAAACGCATATGCCCTTTTTGGCCAACCAAGCAAGCTTGCAAAGGAAATCTGCACTACAATGAAGTCTCACTTCCCCCCGGTCAAAAGGGCCATCTGAAAACAGTGTAAAATCCAGAAAGGCAGGACAGGCCATGGAGAACTGGGAGCCTTGTTATGCTGATGGGCGGGATGTAAATTGCCAACAGACACTCGGGAGAAGTGTATGGTGTTTCCTGAAACATCTAAAAAACAAAGCAACAGAGCCTAGGGCACTTCCACTTATGGTCCTATAGCTTAGGGAAATTAAAATCAAAAAGACACAGCCACCCCAAAGTTTGGGACGCCTCTGTTTACAAGAACCTCGTTTACAGTACAAGTTCAACATCGCAGAAAGTGAAAAATGGATAAAGAAGTTGTGGTATTTACTTACAAAGCAATATCACTCAGCAATGAAATCTATGTCATCAGGCCCTTAGCAACACAATGAGTTAATTCAGGTATGATGATTCTAACTGAAATAAGTCACACAGAAAAAGAAACATCATAAGATATCAGTAATACACGGAATGTAAACTTGGCTACACAGGAACTGAATTACAGAACAGAACAGGGTCTCAAATTTAGAAAACCAACTTATGCTTGCTTAAGGGTAAAGGTGAGTTGGGGTGCTGCATAAAACCAGAGATTGAAATGAGCACAGATAAAGTTCCTTAAGCCAAATATGGAATAGACAAGAGCTACTCCTTGCTCAACGAAATGGACTCAACACCGCATATTAAACGCCTAAGAATGTACCTGACTAGTAAGTATCTTAAAACCTATGGATTGCTATGTCTCCGAAAGAGAATCAAGCATGTGTACAGGGCATAAACGCAGCAGTGATAGGATTGGAGAGGTTCGGTGAGCAAATGAAGACCCTTTGAAGTCATATTGCATGGTACCCATTCCACGGGTCTCAACTCTCCAGGTTTAAGGTATTCTTCCTTCAGCTAAAACATGCATGTGGAACCCAGAGTATGATCAACCGTGTGAACGGAGACGTGTTCAAATATGTCTCAGTTTTTGTACTCTGGTACTCGGGTGCAACATTCCAGACGCTTTACTAACACTCTCCCGACTTGGAGAGTCAGTCCCTTTAACCTCCTGTTTGGCCCAGTTTGCAATTTCTGCGGAAGATGAACAGGAATAGAGAGAACCAATGAGAGACTAGCTGGAGTTGTCTGGACGGGCAAATTTAACTCTCATTTCCCACCAGGATGAGGAAATAACCAAAGGCTCAGCGTGCCGTGCCGGAACCAGATTAGGGCCTGAAGCCATCCTGCGGTGTTGCGGCCAGCTCAAAAGAAAGCGAGTTGAAGAAAGGAGCTCAGGGACACTGTAATTCACAAACCTGCAGAGTTATAAATGACAGCTATCGTCCAAAAATATACTGAAGTAAGGCTGCCAAGAGGACTTGAAAGCGGGGCAGAATTGCAGGAAACCGATTTCAGGAGGTAGACTGGAATTGCATTGAAAACATAGGAAAAGAGGCAGAACGTCCACAATGATGCACTTGGCCAAAAAGGGCGTATGCGTTTTTTCCTGAATATATTCAGGAAAAAACGCATACGCCCTTTTTGGCCAACCAAACAAGCTTGCAAAGGAAATCTGCAGTACAATGAAGTCTCACTTCCCCCCGGTCAAAAGGGCCATCTGAAAAAAGTGTAAAATCCAGAAAGGCAGGACAGGCCATGGAGAACTGGGAGCCTTGTTATGCTGATGGGCGGGATGTAAATTGCCAACAGACACTCGGGAGAAGTGTATGGTGTTTCCTGAAACATCTAAAAAACAAAGCAACAGAGCCTAGGGCACTTCCACTTATGGCCCTATAGATTAGGGAAATTAAAATCAAAAAGACACAGCCACCCCAAAGTTTGGGACGCCTCTGTTTACAAGAACCTCGTTTACCGTACAAGTTCAATATCACAGAAAGTGAAAAATGGATAAAGAACTTGTGGTACTTACGTACAATGCAGTATCACTCAGCAAAGAAATCTATGTCATCAGGCCCGTAGCAGCATAATGAGTGGATTCAGGTACGATGATTCTAACTGAAATAAATAACACAGAAAAAGAAACATCATAAGATATCACTAATACACGGAATGTAAACTTGGCTACACAGGAACTGAATTCCAAAACAGAACAGGGTCTCAAATTTAGAAAACCAACTTATGCTTGCTTAAGGGGAAAGGTGAGTTGGGGTGCTGCATAAAACCAGAGATTGAAATGAGCACAGATAAAGTTCCTTAAGCCAAATATGGAATAGACAAGAGCTACTCCTTGCTCAACGAAATGGACTCAACACCCCATATTAAACGCCTAAGAATGTACCTGACTAGTAAGTATCTTAAAACCTATGGATTGCTATGTCTCCAAAAGAGAATCAAGCGTGTGTACAGGGGCATAAACGCAGCAGTGATAGGATTGGAGAGGTTCGGTGAGCAAATGAAGACCCTTTGAAGTCATATTGCATGGTACCCATTCCACGGGTCTCAACTCTCCAGGTTTAAGGTATTCTTCCTTCAGCTAAAACATGCATGTGGAACCCAGAGTATGATCAACTGTGTGAACGGGAGATGTGTTCAAATATGTCTCAGTTTTGGTCCCCTGGTACTCAGGTGCAACATTCCTGACGCTTTACTAACACTCTCCCCACTTGGAGAGTCAGCGCCTTTAACCTCCTGTTTGGCCCAGTTTGCAATTTCTGCGGAAGATGAACAGGAATAGCGAGAACCAATGAGAGACTAGCTGGAGGTGTCTCGACGGGCAAATTTAACTCTCATTTCCCACCAGGAAGAGGAAATAACCAAAGGCTCAGCGTGCCGTGCCGGAACCAGATTAGGGCCTGAAGCCATCCTGCGGTGTTGCGGCCAGGTCACAAGAAAGCGAGTTGAAGAAAGGAGCTCAGGGGCACTGTAATTCACAAACCTGCAGAGTTATAAATGACAGCTATCGTCCAAAAATATACTGAAGTAAGGCTGCCAAGAGGACTTGAAAGCGGGGCAGAATTGCAGGAAACCGATTTCAGGAGGTAGACTGGAATTGCATTGAAAGCATAGGAAAAGAGGCAGAACGTCCACAATGATGCACTTGGCCAAAAGGGGCGTATGCGTTTTTTCCTGAATATATTCAGGAAAAAACGCATACGCCCTTTTTGGCCAACCAAGCAAGCTTGCAAAGGAAATCTGCACTACAATGAAGTCTCACTTCCCCCAGGTCAAAAGGGCCATCTGAAAAAAGTGTAAAATCCAGAAAGGCAGGACAGGCCATGGAGAACTGGGAGCCTTGTTATGCTGATGGGCGGGATGTAAATTGCCAACAGACACTAGGGAGAAGTGTATGGTGTTTCCTGAAACATCTAAAAAACAAAGCAACAGAGCCTAGGGCACTTCCACTTATGGTTCTATAGCTTAGGGAAATTAAAATCAAAAAGACACAGCCACCCCAAAGTTTGGGACGCCTCTGTTTACAAGAACCTCGTTTACCGTACAAGTTCAATATCACAGAAAGGGAAAAATGGATAAAGAACTTGTGGTACTTACGTACAATGCAGTATCACTCAGCAATGAAATCTATGTCATCAAGCCCGTAGCAGCATAATGAGAGGATTCAGGGACGATGATTCTAACTGAAATAAGTCACACAGAAAAAGAAACATCATAAGATATCACTAATACACGGAATGTAAACTTGGCTACACAGGAACTGAATTCCAAAACAGAACAGGGTCTCAAATTTAGAAAACCAACTTATGCTTGCTTAAGGGGAAAGGTGAGTTGGGTGCTGCATAAAACCAGAGATTGAAATGAGCACAGATAAAGTTCCTTAAGCCAAATATGGAATAGACAAGAGCTACTCCTTGCTCAACGAAATGGACTCAACACCCCATATTAAACGCCTAAGAATGTACCTGACTAGTAAGTATCTTAAAACCTATGGATTGCTATGTCGCCAAAAGAGAATCAAGCGTGTGTACAGGGGCATAAACGCAGCAGTGATAGGATTGGAGAGGTTCGGTGAGCAAATGAAGACCCTTTGAAGTCATATTGCATGGTACCCATTCCACGGGTCTCAACTCTCCAGGTTTAAGGTATTCTTCCTTCAGCTAAAACATGCATGTGGAACCCAGAGTATGATCAACCGTGTGAACGGGAGATGTGTTCAAATATGTCTCAGTTTTGGTCCCCTGGTACTCGGGTGCAACATTCCTGACACTTTACTAACACTCTCCCCACTTGGAGAGTCAGCGCCTTTAACCTCCTCTTTGGCCCAGTTTGCAATTTCTGCGGAAGATGAACAGGAATAGCGAGAACCAATGAGAGACTAGCTGGAGGTGTCTCGATGGGCAAATTTAACTCTCATTTCCCACCAGGAAGAGGAAATAACCAAAGGCTCAGCGTGCTGTGCCGGAACAAGATTAGGGCCTGAAGCCATCCGGCGGTGTAACGGCCAGCTCAAAAGAAAGCGAGTTGAAGAAAGGAGCTCAGGGGCACTGTAATTCACAAACCTGCAGAGTTATAAATGACAGCTATCGTCCAAAAATATACTGAAGTAAGGCTGCCAAGAGGACTTGAAAGCGGGGCAGAATTGCAGGAAACCGATTTCAGGAGGTAGACTGGAATTGCATTGAAAGCATAGGAAAAGACGCAGAACGTCCACAATGATGCACTTGGCCAAAAAGGGCGTATGCGTTTTTTCCTGAATATATTCAGGAAAAAACGCATACGCACTTTTTGGCCAACCAAGCAAACTTGCAAAGGAAATCTGCACTACAATGAAGTCTCACTTCCCCCCAGTCAAAAGGGCCATCTGAAAAAAGTGTAAAATCCAGAAAGGCAGGACAGGCCATGGAGAACTGGGAGCCTTGTTATGCTGATGGGCGGGATGTAAATTGCCAACAGACACTCGGGAGAAGTGTATGGTGTTTCCTGAAACATCTAAAAAACAAAGCTACAGAGCCTAGGGCACTTCCACTTATGGTCCTATAGCTTAGGGAAATTAAAATCAAAAAGACACAGCCACCCCAAAGTTTGGGACGCCTCTGTTTACAAGAACCTCGTTTACCGTACAAGTTCAATATCACAGAAAGTGAAAAATGGATAAAGAACTTGTGGTACTTTCGTACAATGCAGTATCACTCAGCAATGAAATCTATGTCATCAAGCCCGTGGCAGCATAATGAGTGGATTCAGGTACGATGATTCTAACTGAAATAAGTCACAGAGAAAAGGAAACATCATAAGATATCACTAATACACGGAATGTAAACTTGGCTACACAGGAACTGAATTCCAAAACAGAACAGGGTCTCAAATTTAGAAAACCAACTTATGCTTGCTTAAGGGGAAAGGTGAGTTGGGGTGCTGCATAAAACCAGAGATTGAAATGAGCACAGATAAAGTTCCTTAAGCCAAATATGGAATAGACAAGAGCTACTCCTTGCTCAACGAAATGGACTCAACACCCCATATTAAACGCCTAAGAATGTACCTGACTAGTAATATTTTAAAACCTATGGATTGCTATGTCTCCAAAAGAGAATCAAGCGTGTGTACAGGGGCATAAACGCAGCAGTGATAGGATTGGAGAGGTTCGGTGTGCAAATGAAGACCCTTTGAAGTCATATTGCATGGTACCCATTCCACGGGTCTCAACTCTCCAGGTTTAAAGTATTCTTCCTTCAGCTAAAACATGCATGTGGAACCCAGAGTATGATCAACCGTGTGAACGGGAGATGTGTTCAAATATGTCTCAGTTTGGTCCCCTGGTACTCGGGTGCAACATTCCTGATGCTTTACTAACACTCTCCCCATTTGGAGAGTCAGCGCCTTTAACCTCCTGTTTGGCCCAGTTTGCAATTTCTGCGGAAGATGAACAGGAATAGGGAGAACCAATGAGAGACTAGCTGGAGGTGTCTCGACGGGCAAATTTAACTCTCATTTCCCACCAGGAAGAGGAAATATCCAAAGGCTCAACGTGCCGTGCCAGAACAAGATTAGGTCCTGAAGCCATCCTGCGGTGTTGCGGCCAAGTCACAAGAAAGCGAGTTGAAGAAAGGAGCTCAGGGGCACTGTAATTCACAAACCTGCAGAGTTATAAATGACAGCTATCGTCCAAAAATATACTGAAGTAAGGCTGCCAAGAGGACTTGAAAGCGGGGCAGAATTGCAGGAAACCGATTTCAGGAGGTAGACTGGAATTGCATTGAAAGCATAGGAAAAGAGGCAGAACGTCCACAATGATGCACTTGGCCAAAAAGGGCGTATGCGTTTTTTCCTGAATATATTCAGGAAAAAACGCATACGCCCTTTTTGGCCAACCAAGCAAGCTTGCAAAGGAAATCTGCACTACAATGAAGTCTCACTTCCCCCCGGTCAAAAGGGCCATCTGAAAAAAGTGTAAAATCCAGAAAGGCAGGACAGGCCATGGAGAACTGGGAGCCTTGTTATGCTGATGGGCGTGATGTAAATTGCCAACAGACACTCGGGAGAAGTGTATGGTGTTTCCTGAAACATCTAAAAAACAAAGCAACAGAGCCTAGGGCACTTCCACTTATGGTCCTATAGCTTAGGGAAATTAAAATCAAAAAGACACAGCCACCTCAAAGTTTGGGACGCCTCTGTTTACAAGAACCTCGTTTACAGTACAAGCTCAATATCATAGAAAGTGAAAAATGGATAAAGAACTTGTGGTACTTACGTACAATGCAGTATCACTCAGCAATGAAATCTATGTCATCAGGCCCGTAGCAGCATAATGAGTGGATTCAGGGACGATGATTCTAACTGAAATAAGTCACACAGAAAAAGAAACATCATAAGATATCAGTAATACACGGAATGTAAACTTGGCTACACAGGAACTGAATTCCAAAACAGAACAGTGTCTCAAATTTAGAAAACCAACTTATGCTTGCTTAAGGGTAAAGGTGAGTTGGGGTGCTGCATAAAACCAGAGATTGAAATGAGCACAGATAAAGTTCCTTAAGCCAAATATGGAATAGACAAGAGCTACTCCTTGCTCAACGAAATGGACTCAACACCGCATATTAAACGCCTAAGAATGTATCTGACTAGTAAGTATCTTAAAACCTATGGATTGCTATGTCTCCGAAAGCGAATCAAGCGTGTGCACAGGGGAATAAACGCAGCAGTGATAGGATTGGAGAGGTTCGGTGAGCAAATGAAGACCCTTTGAAGTCATATTGCATGGTACCCATTCCACGGGTCTCAACTCTCCAGGTTTAAGGTATTCTTCCTTCAGCTAAAACATGCATGTGGAACCCAGAGTATGATCAACCGTGTGAACGGGAGACGTGTTCAAATATGTCTCAGTTTTGGTCCCCTGGTACTCGGGTGCAACATTCCTGACACTTTACTAACACTCTCCCCACTTGGAGAGTCAGCGCCTTTAACATCCTGTTTGGCCCAGTTTGCAATTTCTGCGGAAGATGAACAGGAATAGGGAGAACCAATGAGAGACTAGCTGGAGGTGTCTGGACGGGCAAATTTAACTCTCATGTCCCACCAGGAAGAGGAAATAACCAAAGGCTCAGCGTGCCGTGCCGGTACCATATTAGGGCCTGAAGCCATCCTGCGGTGTTGCGGCCAGGTCACAAGAAAGCGAGTTGAAGAAAGGAGCTCAGGGGCACTGTAATTCACAAACCTGCAGAGTTATACATGACAGCTATCGTCCAAAAATATACTGAAGTAAGGCTGCCAAGAGGACTTGAAAGCGGGGCAGAATTGCAGGAAACCGATTTCAGGAGGTAGAGTGGAATTGCATTGAAAGCATAGGAAAAGAGGCAGAACGTCCACAATGATGCACTTGGCCAAAAAGGGCGTATGCGTTTTTTCCTGAATATATTCAGGAAAAAACGCATACGCCCTTATTGGCCAACCAAGCACACTTGCAAAGGAAATCTGCACTACAATGAAGTCTCACTTCCCCCCGGTCAAAAGGGCCATCTGAAAAAAGTGTAAAATCCAGAAAGGCAGGACAGGCCATGGAGAACTGGGAGCCTTGTTATGCTGATGGGCGGGATGTAAATTGCCAACAGACACTCGGGAGAAGTGTATGGTGTTTCCTGAAACATCTAAAAAACAAAGCAACAGAGCCTAGGGCAATTCCACTTATGGTCCTATAGATTAGGGAAATTAAAATCAAAAAGACACAGCCACCCCAAAGTTTGGGACGCCTCTGTTTACAAGAACCTCGTTTACCGTACAAGCTCAATATCACAGAAAGTGAAAAATGGATAAAGAACTTGTGGTACTTACGTACAATGCAGTATCACTCAGCAATGAAATCTATGTCATGAGGCCCGTAGAAGCATAATGAGTGGATTCAGGGACGATGATTCTAACTGAAATAAGTCACACAGAAAAAGAAACATCATAAGATATCACTAATACACGGAATGTAAACTTGGCTACACAGGAACTGAATTCCAAAACAGAACAGGGTCTCAAATTTAGAAAACCAACTTATGCTTGCTTAAGGGGAAAGGTGAGTTGGGGTGCTGCATAAAACCAGAGATTGAAATGAGCACAGATAAAGTTCCTTAAGCCAAATATGGAATAGACAAGAGCTATTCCTTGCTCAACGAAATGGACTCAACACCCCATATAAAACGCCTATGAATGTACCTGACTAGTAAGTATCTTAAAACCTATGGATTGCTAGGTCTCCAAAAGAGAATCAAGCGTGTGTACAGGGGCATAAACGCAGCAGTGATAGGATTGGAGATGTTCGGTGAGCAAATGAAGACCCTTTGAAGTCATATTGCATGGTACCCATTCCACGGGTCTCAACTCTCCAGGTTTAAGGTATTCTTCCTTCAGCTAAAACATGCATGTGGAACCCAGAGTATGATCAACCGTGTGAACGGGAGACGTGTTCAAATATGTCTCAGTTTTGGTCCCCTGGTACTCGGGTGCAACATTCCTGACACTTTACTAACACTCTCCCCACTTGGAGAGTCAGCGCCTTTAACCTCCTGTTTGGCCCAGTTTGCAATTTCTGCGGAAGATGAACAGGAATAGGGAGAACCAATGAGAGACTAGCTGGAGGTATCTGGACGGGCAAATTTAACTCTCATTTCCCACCAGGAAGAGGAAATAACCAAAGGCTCAGCGTGCCGTGCCGGAACCAGATTAGGGCCTGAAGCCATCCTGCGGTGTTGCGGCCAGGTCACAAGAAAGCGAGTTGAAGAAAGGAGCTCAGGGGCACTGTAATTCACAAACCTGCAGAGTTATAAATGACAGCTATCGTCCAAAAATATACTGAAGTAAGGCTGCCAAGAGGACTTGAAAGCGGGGCAGAATTGCAGGAAACCGATTTCAGGAGGTAGACTGGAATTGCATTGAAAGCATAGGAAAAGACGCAGAACGTCCACAATGATGCACTTGGCCAAAAAGGGCGTATGCGTTTTTTCCTGAATATATTCAGGAAAAAACGCATACGCCCTTTTTGGCCAACCAAGCAAGCTTGCAAAGGAAATCTGCACTACAATGAAGTCTCACTTCCCCCCGGTCAAAAGGGCCATCTGAAAAAAGTGTAAAATCCAGAAAGGCAGGACAGGCCATGGAGAACTGGGAGCCTTGTTATGCTGATGGGCGGGATGTAAATTGCCAACAGACACTCGGGAGAAGTGTATGGTGTTTCCTGAAACATCTAAAAAACAAAGCAACAGAGCCTAGGGCACTTCCACTTATGGTCCTATAGCTTAGGGAAATTAAAATCAAAAAGACACAGCCACCCCAAAGTTTGGGACGCCTCGGTTTACAAGAACCTCGTTTACAGTACAAGTTCAACATCGCAGAAAGTGAAAAATGGATAAAGAAGTTGTGGTATTTACTTACAAAGCAATATCACTCAACAATGAAATCTATGTCATCAGGCCCTTAGCAGCACAATGAGTTAATTCAGGTATGATGATTCTAACTGAAATAAGTCACACAGAAAAAGAAACATCATAAGATATCACTAATACACGGAATGTAAACTTGGCTACACAGGAACTGAATTCCAAAACAGAACAGGGTCTCAAATTTAGAAAACCAACTTATGCTTGCTTAAGGGGAAAGGTGAGTTGGGGTGCTGCATAAAACCAGAGATTGAAATGAGCACAGATAAAGTTCCTTAAGCCAAATATGGAATAGAAAAGAGCTACTCCTTGCTCAACGAAATGGACTCAACATCCCATATTAAGCGCCTAAGAATGTACCTGACTAGTAAGTATCTTAAAACCTATGGATTGCTATGTCTCCAAAAGAGAATCAAGCATGTGTACAGGGGCATAAACGCAGCAGTGATAGGATTGGAGAGGTTCGGTGAGCAAATGAAGACCCTTTGAAGTCATATTGCATGGTACCCATTCCACGGGTCTCAACTCTCCAGGTTTAAGGTATTCTTCCTTCAGCTAAAACATGTATGTGGAACCCAGAGTATGATCAACCGTGTGAACGGGAGACGTGTTCAAATATGTCTCAGTTTCCCTCCCCTGGTACTCGGGTGCAACATTCCAGACGCTTTACTAACACGCTCCCGACTTGGAGAGTCAGTCCCTTTAACCTCCTGTTTGGCCCAGTTTGCAATTTCTGCGGAAGATGAACAGGAATAGCGAGAACCAATGAGAGACTAGCTGGAGGTGTCTGGACGGGCAAATTTAACTCTCATTTCCCACCAGGAAGAGGAATTAACCAAAGGCTCAGCGTGCCGTGCCGGAACCAGATTAGGGCCTGAAGCCATCCTGCGGTGTTGCGGCCAGCTCAAAAGAAAGCGAGTTGAAGAAAGGAGCTCAGGGGCACTGTAATTCACAAACCTGCAGAGTTATAAATGACAGCTATCATCCAAAAATATACTGAAGTAAGGCTGCCAAGAGGACTTGAAAGCGGGGCAGAATTGCAGGAAACCGATTTCAGGAGGTAGACTGGAATTGCATTGAAAGCATAGGAAGAGACGCAGAACGTCCACAATGATGCACTTGGCCAAAAAGGGCGTATGCGTTTTTTCCTGAATATATTCAGGAAAAAACGCATACGCCCTTTTTGGCCAACCAAGCAAGCTTGCAAATGAAATCTGCACTACAATGAAGTCTCACTTCCCCCCGGTCAAAAGGGCCATCTGAAAAAAGTGTAAAATCCAGAAAGGCAGGACAGGCCATGGAGAACTGGGAGCCTTGTTATGCTGATGGGCGGGATGTAAATTGCCAACAGACACTCGGGAGAAGTGTATGGTGTTTCCTGAAACATCTAAAAAACAAAGCAACAGAGCCTAGGGCACTTCCACTTATGGTCCTATAGCTTAGGGAAATTAAAATCAAAAAGACACAGCCACCCCAAAGTTTGGGACGCCTCTGTTTACAAGAACCTCGTTTACCGTACAAGTTCAATATCACAGAAAGTGAAAAATGGATAAAGAACTTGTGGTACTTACGTACAATGCAGTATCACTCAGCAATGAAATCTATGTCATCAAGCCCGTAGCAGCATAATGAGTGGATTCAGGGACGATGATTCTAACTGAAATAAGTCACACAGAAAAAGAAATATCATAAGATATCACTAATACACGGAATGTAAACTTGGCTACACAGGAACTGAATTCCAAAACAGAACAGGGTCTCAAATTTAGAAAACCAACTTATGCTTGCTTAAGGGGAAAGGTGAGTTGGGTGCTGCATAAAACCAGAGATTGAAATGAGCACAGATAAAGTTCCTTAAGCCAAATGTGGAATAGACAAGAGCTACTCCTTGCTCAACGAAATGGACTCAACACCCCATATTAAACGCCTAAGAATGTACCTGACTAGTAAGTATCTTAAAACCTATGGATTGCTATGTCGCCAAAAGAGAATCAAGCGTGTGTACAGGGGCATAAACGCAGCAGTGATAGGATTGGAGAGGTTCGGTGAGCAAATGAAGACCCTTTGAAGTCATATTGCATGGTACCCATTCCACGGGTCTCAACTCTCCAGGTTTAAGGTATTCTTCCTTCAGCTAAAACATGCATGTGGAACCCAGAGTATGATCAACCGTGTGAACGGGAGACGTGTTCAAATATGTCTCAGTTTTGGTCCCCTGGTACTCGGGTGCAACATTCCTGACACTTTACTAACACTCTCCCGACTTGGAGAGTCAGTCCCTTTAACCTCCTGTTTGGCCCAGTTTGCAATTTCTGCGGAAGATGAACAGGAATAGCGAGAACCAATGAGAGACTAGCTGGAGGTGTCTGGACGGGCAAATTTAACTCTCATTTCCCACCAGGAAGAGGAATTAACCAAAGGCTCAGCGTGCCGTGCCGGAACCAGATTAGGGCCTGACGCCATCCTGCGGTGTTGCGGCCAGGTCACAAGAAAGCAAGTTGAAGAAAGGAGCTCAGGGGCACTGTAATTCACAAACCTGCAGATTTATAAATGTCAGTTATCGTCCAAAAATATACTGAAGTAAGGCTGCCAAGAGGACTTGAAAGCGGGGCAGAATTGCAGGAAACCGATTTCAGGAGGTAGACTGGAATTGCATTGAAAGCATAGGAAAAGAGGCAGAACGTCCACAATGATGCACTTGGCCAAAAAGGGCGTATGCGTTTTTTCCTGAATATATTCAGGAAAAAACGCATACGCCCTTTTTGGCCAACCAAGCAAGCTTGCAAAGGAAATCTGCACTACAATGAAGTCTCACTTCCCCCCGGTCAAAAGGGCCATCTGAAAAAAGTGTAAAATCCAGAAAGGCAGGACAGGCCATGGAGAACTGGGAGCCTTGTTATGCTGATGGGCGGGATGTAAATTGCCAACAGACACTCGGGAGAAGTGTATGGAGTTTCCTGAAACATCTAAAAAACAAAGCAACAGAGCCTAGGGCACTTCCACTTATGGTCCTATAGCTTAGGGAAATTAAAATCAAAAAGACACAGCCACCCCAAAGTTTGGGACGCCTCTGTTTACAAGAACCTCGTTTACAGTACAAGTTCAACATCGCAGAAAGTGAAAAATGGATAAACAAGTTGTGGTATTTACTTACAAAGCAATATCACTCAGCAATGAAATCTATGTCATCAGGCCCTTAGCAGCACAATGAGTGGATTCAGGTATGATGATTCTAACTGATATAAGTCACACAGAAAAAGAAACATCATAAGATATCAGTAATACACGGAATGTAAACTTGGCTACACAGGAACTGAATTACAGAACAGAACAGGGTCTCAAATTTAGAAAACCAACTTATGCTTGCTTAAGGGTCAAGGTGAGTTGGGGTGCTGCATAAAACCAGAGATTGAAATGAGCACAGATAAAGTTCCTTAAGCCAAATATAGAATAGACAAGAGCTACTCCTTGCTCAACGAAATGGACTCAACACCCCATATTAAACGCCTAAGAATGTACCTGACTAGTAAGTATCTTAAAACCTATGGATTGCTATGTCTCCAAAAGAGAATCAAGCATGTGTACAGGGGCATAAACGCAGCAGTGATAGGATTGGAGATGTTCGGTGAGCAAATGAAGACCCTTTGAAGTCATATTGCATGGTACCCATTCCACGGGTCTCAACTCTCCAGGTTTAAGGTATTCTTCCTTCAGCTAAAACATGCATGTGGAACCCAGAGTATGATCAACCGTGTGAACGGGAGACGTGTTCAAATATGTCTCAGTTTTTCTCCCCTGGTACTCGGGTGCAACATTCCAGACGCTTTACTAACACCCTCCCGACTTGGAGAGTGAGTCCCTTTAAACTCCTGTTTGGCCCAGTTTGCAATTTCTGCGGAAGATGAACAGGAATAGCGAGAACCAATGAGAGACTAGCTGGAGGTGTCTGGACGGGCAAATTTAACTCTCATGTCCCACCAGGAAGAGGAAATAACCAAAGGCTCAGCGTGCCGTGCCGGAACCAGATTAGGGCCTGAAGCCATCCTGCGGTGTTGCGGCCAGGTCACAAGAAAGCAAGTTGAAGAAAGGAGCTCAGGGGCACTGTAATTCACAAACCTGCAGAGTTATAAATGACAGCTATCGTCCAAAAATATACTGAAGTAAGGCTGCCAAGAGGACTTGAAAGCGGGGCAGAATTGCAGGAAACCGATTTCAGGAGGTAGACTGGAATTGCATTGAAAGCATAGGAAAAGAGGCAGAACGTCCACAATGATGCACTTGGCGAAAAAGGGCGTATGCGTTTTTTCCTGAATATATTCAGGAAAAAACGCATACGCCCTTTTTGGCCAACCAAGCAAGCTTGCAAATGAAATCTGCACTACAATGAAGTCTCACTTCCCCCCGGTCAAAAGGGCCATCTGAAAAAAGTGTAAAATCCAGAAAGGCAGGACAGGCCATGGAGAACTGGGAGCCTTGTTATGCTGATGGGCGGGATGTAAATTGCCAACAGACACTCGGGAGAAGTGTATGGTGTTTCCTGAAACATCTAAAAAACAAAGCAACAGAGCCTAGGGCAATTCCACTTATGGTCCTATAGATTAGGGAAATTAAAATCAAAAAGACACAGCCACCCCAAAGTTTGGGACGCCTCTGTTTACAAGAACCTCGTTTACCGTACAAGCTCAATATCACAGAAAGTGAAAAATGGATAAAGAACTTGTGGTACTTACGTACAATGCAGTATCACTCAGCAATGAAATCTATGTCATGAGGCCCGTAGAAGCATAATGAGTGGATTCAGGGACGATGATTCTAACTGAAATAAGTCACACAGAAAAAGAAACATCATAAGATATCACTAATACACGGAATGTAAACTTGGCTACACAGGAACTGAATTCCAAAACAGAACAGGGTCTCAAATTTAGAAAACCAACTTATGCTTGCTTAAGGGGAAAGGTGAGTTGGGGTGCTGCATAAAACCAGAGATTGAAATGAGCACAGATAAAGTTCCTTAAGCCAAATATGGAATAGACAAGAGCTATTCCTTGCTCAACGAAATGGACTCAACACCCCATATAAAACGCCTATGAATGTACCTGACTAGTAAGTATCTTAAAACCTATGGATTGCTAGGTCTCCAAAAGAGAATCAAGCGTGTGTACAGGGGCATAAACGCAGCAGTGATAGGATTGGAGATGTTCGGTGAGCAAATGAAGACCCTTTGAAGTCATATTGCATGGTACCCATTCCACGGGTCTCAACTCTCCAGGTTTAAGGTATTCTTCCTTCAGCTAAAACATGCATGTGGAACCCAGAGTATGATCAACCGTGTGAACGGGAGACGTGTTCAAATATGTCTCAGTTTTGGTCCCCTGGTACTCGGGTGCAACATTCCTGACACTTTACTAACACTCTCCCCACTTGGAGAGTCAGCGCCTTTAACCTCCTGTTTGGCCCAGTTTGCAATTTCTGCGGAAGATGAACAGGAATAGGGAGAACCAATGAGAGACTAGCTGGAGGTATCTGGACGGGCAAATTTAACTCTCATTTCCCACCAGGAAGAGGAAATAACCAAAGGCTCAGCGTGCCGTGCCGGAACCAGATTAGGGCCTGAAGCCATCCTGCGGTGTTGCGGCCAGGTCACAAGAAAGCGAGTTGAAGAAAGGAGCTCAGGGGCACTGTAATTCACAAACCTGCAGAGTTATAAATGACAGCTATCGTCCAAAAATATACTGAAGTAAGGCTGCCAAGAGGACTTGAAAGCGGGGCAGAATTGCAGGAAACCGATTTCAGGAGGTAGACTGGAATTGCATTGAAAGCATAGGAAAAGACGCAGAACGTCCACAATGATGCACTTGGCCAAAAAGGGCGTATGCGTTTTTTCCTGAATATATTCAGGAAAAAACGCATATGCCCTTTTTGGCCAACCAAGCAAGCTTGCAAAGGAAATCTGCACTACAATGAAGTCTCACTTCCCCCCGGTCAAAAGGGCCATCTGAAAAAAGTGTAAAATCCAGAAAGGCAGGACAGGCCATGGAGAACTGGGAGCCTTGTTATGCTGATGGGCGTGATGTAAATTGCCAACAGACACTCGGGAGAAGTGTATGGTGTTTCCTGAAACATCTAAAAAACAAAGCAACAGAGCCTAGGGCACTTCCACTTATGGTCCTATAGCTTAGGGAAATTAAAATCAAAAAGACACAGCCACCCCAAAGTTTGGGACGCCTCGGTTTACAAGAACCTCGTTTACAGTACAAGTTCAACATCGCAGAAAGTGAAAAATGGATAAAGAAGTTGTGGTATTTACTTACAAAGCAATATCACTCAGCAATGAAATCTATGTCATCAGGCCCTTAGCAGCACAATGAGTTAATTCAGGTATGATGATTCTAACTGAAATAAGTCACACAGAAAAAGAAACATCATAAGATATCACTAATACACGGAATGTAAACTTGGCTACACAGGAACTGAATTCCAAAACAGAACAGGGTCTCAAATTTAGAAAACCAACTTATGCTTGCTTAAGGGGAAAGGTGAGTTGGGGTGCTGCATAAAACCAGAGATTGAAATGAGCACAGATAAAGTTCCTTAAGCCAAATATGGAATAGACAAGAGCTACTCCTTGCTCAACGAAATGGACTCAACACCCCATATTAAACGCCTAAGAATGTACCTGACTAGTAATATTTTAAAACCTATGGATTGCTATGTCTCCAAAAGAGAATCAAGCGTGTGTACAGGGGCATAAACGCAGCAGTGATAGGATTGGAGAGGTTCGGTGAGCAAATGAAGACCCTTTGAAGTCATATTGCATGGTACCCATTCCACGGGTCTCAACTCTCCAGGTTTAAAGTATTCTTCCTTCAGCTAAAACATGCATGTGGAACCCAGAGTATGATCAACCGTGTGATCGGGAGATGTGTTCAAATATGTCTCAGTTTGGTCCCCTGGTACTCGGGTGCAACATTCCTGATGCTTTACTAACACTCTCCCCATTTGGAGAGTCAGCGCCTTTAACCTCCTGTTTGGCCCAGTTTGCAATTTCTGCGGAAGATGAACAGGAATAGGGAGAACCAATGAGAGACTAGCTGGAGGTGTCTCGACGGGCAAATTTAACTCTCATTTCCCACCAGGAAGAGGAAATATCCAAAGGCTCAACGTGCCGTGCCAGAACAAGATTAGGGCCTGAAGCCATCCTGCGGTGTTGCGGCCAAGTCACAAGAAAGCGAGTTGAAGAAAGGAGCTCAGGGGCACTGTAATTCACAAACCTGCAGAGTTATAAATGACAGCTATCGTCCAAAAATATACTGAAGTAAGGCTGCCAAGAGGACTTGAAAGCGGGGCAGAATTGCAGGAAACCGATTTCAGGAGGTAGACTGGAATTGCATTGAAAGCATAGGAAAAGACGCAGAACGTCCACAATGATGCACTTGGCCAAAAAGGGCGTATGCGTTTTTTCCTGAATATATTCAGGAAAAAACGCATACGCCCTTTTTGGCCAACCAAGCAAGCTTGCAAAGGAAATCTGCACTACAATGAAGTCTCACTTCCCCCCGGTCAAAAGGGCCATCTGAAAAAAGTGTAAAATCCAGAAAGGCAGGACAGGCCATGGAGAACTGGGAGCCTTGTTATGCTGATGGGCGTGATGTAAATTGCCAACAGACACTCGGGAGAAGTGTATGGTGTTTCCTGAAACATCTAAAAAACAAAGCAACAGAGCCTAGGGCACTTCCACTTATGGTCCTATAGCTTAGGGAAATTAAAATCAAAAAGACACAGCCACCTCAAAGTTTGGGACGCCTCTGTTTACAAGAACCTCGTTTACAGTACAAGCTCAATATCATAGAAAGTGAAAAATGGATAAAGAACTTGTGGTACTTACGTACAATGCAGTATCACTCAGCAATGAAATCTATGTCATCAGGCCCGTAGCAGCATAATGAGTGGATTCAGGGACGATGATTCTAACTGAAATAAGTCACACAGAAAAAGAAACATCATAAGATATCAGTAATACACGGAATGTAAACTTGGCTACACAGGAACTGAATTCCAAAACAGAACAGTGTCTCAAATTTAGAAAACCAACTTATGCTTGCTTAAGGGTAAAGGTGAGTTGGGGTGCTGCATAAAACCAGAGATTGAAATGAGCACAGATAAAGTTCCTTAAGCCAAATATGGAATAGACAAGAGCTACTCCTTGCTCAACGAAATGGACTCAACACCGCATATTAAACGCCTAAGAATGTATCTGACTAGTAAGTATCTTAAAACCTATGGATTGCTATGTCTCCGAAAGCGAATCAAGCGTGTGCACAGGGGAATAAACGCAGCAGTGATAGGATTGGAGAGGTTCGGTGAGCAAATGAAGACCCTTTGAAGTCATATTGCATGGTACCCATTCCACGGGTCTCAACTCTCCAGGTTTAAGGTATTCTTCCTTCAGCTAAAACATGCATGTGGAACCCAGAGTATGATCAACCGTGTGAACGGGAGACGTGTTCAAATATGTCTCAGTTTTGGTCCCCTGGTACTCGGGTGCAACATTCCTGACACTTTACTAACACTCTCCCCACTTGGAGAGTCAGCGCCTTTAACATCCTGTTTGGCCCAGTTTGCAATTTCTGCGGAAGATGAACAGGAATAGGGAGAACCAATGAGAGACTAGCTGGAGGTGTCTGGACGGGCAAATTTAACTCTCATGTCCCACCAGGAAGAGGAAATAACCAAAGGCTCAGCGTGCCGTGCCGGTACCATATTAGGGCCTGAAGCCATCCTGCGGTGTTGCGGCCAGGTCACAAGAAAGCGAGTTGAAGAAAGGAGCTCAGGGGCACTGTAATTCACAAACCTGCAGAGTTATACATGACAGCTATCGTCCAAAAATATACTGAAGTAAGGCTGCCAAGAGGACTTGAAAGCGGGGCAGAATTGCAGGAAACCGATTTCAGGAGGTAGAGTGGAATTGCATTGAAAGCATAGGAAAAGAGGCAGAACGTCCACAATGATGCACTTGGCCAAAAAGGGCGTATGCGTTTTTTCCTGAATATATTCAGGAAAAAACGCATACGCCCTTATTGGCCAACCAAGCAAACTTGCAAAGGAAATCTGCACTACAATGAAGTCTCACTTCCCCCCGGTCAAAAGGGCCATCTGAAAAAAGTGTAAAATCCAGAAAGGCAGGACAGGCCATGGAGAACTGGGAGCCTTGTTATGCTGATGGGCGGGATGTAAATTGCCAACAGACACTCGGGAGAAGTGTATGGTGTTTCCTGAAACATCTAAAAAACAAAGCAACAGGGCCTAGGGCACTTCCACTTATGGTCCTATAGCTTAGGGAAATTAAAATCAAAAAGACACAGCCACCCCAAAGTTTGGGACGCCTCTGTTTACAAGAACCTCGTTTACCGTACAAGTTCAATATCGCAGAAAGTGAAAAATGGATAAAGAACTTGTGGTACTTACGTACAATGCAGTATCACTCAGCAATGAAATCTATGTCATTAGGCCTGTAGCAGCATAATGAGTGGATTCAGGGACGATGATTCTAACTGAAATAAGTCACACAGAAAAAGAAACATCATAAGATATCACTAATACACGGAATGTAAACTTGGCTACACAGGAACTGAATTCCAAAACAGAACAGGGTCTCAAATTTAGAAAACCAACTTATGCTTGCTTAAGGGGAAAGGTGAGTTGGGGTGCTGCATAAAACCAGAGATTGAAATGAGCACAGATAAAGTTCCTTAAGCCAAATATAGAATAGACAAGAGCTACTCCTTGCTCAACGAAATGGACTCAACACCCCATATTAAACGCCTAAGAATGTACCTGACTAGTAAGTATCTTAAAACCTATGGATTGCTATGTCTCCAAAAGAGAATCAAGCATGTGTACAGGGGCATAAACGCAGCAGTGATAGGATTGGAGATGTTCGGTGAGCAAATGAAGACCCTTTGAAGTCATATTGCATGGTACCCATTTCACGGGTCTCAACTCTCCAGGTTTAAGGTATTCTTCCTTCAGCTAAAACATGCATGTGGAACCCAGAGTATGATCAACCGTGTGAACGGGAGACGTGTTCAAATATGTCTCAGTTTTTCTCCCCTGGTACTCGGGTGCAACATTCCAGACGCTTTACTAACACGCTCCCGACTTGGAGAGTGAGTCCCTTTAAACTCCTGTTTGGCCCAGTTTGCAATTTCTGCGGAAGATGAACAGGAATAGCGAGAACCAATGAGAGACTAGCTGGAGGTGTCTGGACGGGCAAATTTAACTCTCATGTCCCACCAGGAAGAGGAAATAACCAAAGGCTCAGCGTGCCGTGCCGGAACCAGATTAGGGCCTGAAGCCATCCTGCGGTGTTGCGGCCAGGTCACAAGAAAGCGAGTTGAAGAAAGGAGCTCAGGGGCACTGTAATTCACAAACCTGCAGAGTTATAAATGACAGCTATCGTCCAAAAATATACTGAAGTAAGGCTGCCAAGAGGACTTGAAAGCGGGGCAGAATTGCAGGAAACCGATTTCAGGAGGTAGACTGGAATTGCATTGAAAGCATAGGAAAAGAGGCAGAACGTCCACAATGATGCACTTGGCCAAAAAGGGCGTATGCGTTTTTTCCTGAATATATTCAGGAAAAAACGCATACGCCCTTTTTGGCCAACCAAGCAAGCTTGCAAATGAAATCTGCACTACAATGAAGTCTCACTTCCCCCCGGTCAAAAGGGCCATCTGAAAAAAGTGTAAAATCCAGAAAGGCAGGACAGGCCATGGAGAACTGGGAGCCTTGTTATGCTGATGGGCGTGATGTAAATTGCCAACAGACACTCGGGAGAAGTGTATGGTGTTTCCTGAAACATCTAAAAAACAAAGCAACAGAGCCTAGGGCAATTCCACTTATGGTCCTATAGATTAGGGAAATTAAAATCAAAAAGACACAGCCACCCCAAAGTTTGGGACGCCTCTGTTTACAAGAACCTCGTTTACCGTACAAGCTCAATATCACAGAAAGTGAAAAATGGATAAAGAACTTGTGGTACTTACGTACAATGCAGTATCACTCAGCAATGAAATCTATGTCATGAGGCCCGTAGAAGCATAATGAGTGGATTCAGGGACGATGATTCTAACTGAAATAAGTCACACAGAAAAAGAAACATCATAAGATATCACTAATACACGGAATGTAAACTTGGCTACACAGGAACTGAATTCCAAAACAGAACAGGGTCTCAAATTTAGAAAACCAACTTATGCTTGCTTAAGGGGAAAGGTGAGTTGGGGTGCTGCATAAAACCAGAGATTGAAATGAGCACAGATAAAGTTCCTTAAGCCAAATATGGAATAGACAAGAGCTATTCCTTGCTCAACGAAATGGACTCAACACCCCATATAAAACGCCTATGAATGTACCTGACTAGTAAGTATCTTAAAACCTATGGATTGCTAGGTCTCCAAAAGAGAATCAAGCGTGTGTACAGGGGCATAAACGCAGCAGTGATAGGATTGGAGATGTTCGGTGAGCAAATGAAGACCCTTTGAAGTCATATTGCATGGTACCCATTCCACGGGTCTCAACTCTCCAGGTTTAAGGTATTCTTCCTTCAGCTAAAACATGCATGTGGAACCCAGAGTATGATCAACCGTGTGAACGGGAGACGTGTTCAAATATGTCTCAGTTTTGGTCCCCTGGTACTCGGGTGCAACATTCCTGACACTTTACTAACACTCTCCCCACTTGGAGAGTCAGCGCCTTTAACCTCCTGTTTGGCCCAGTTTGCAATTTCTGCGGAAGATGAACAGGAATAGGGAGAACCAATGAGAGACTAGCTGGAGGTATCTGGACGGGCAAATTTAACTCTCATTTCCCACCAGGAAGAGGAAATAACCAAAGGCTCAGCGTGCCGTGCCGGAACCAGATTAGGGCCTGAAGCCATCCTGCGGTGTTGCGGCCAGGTCACAAGAAAGCGAGTTGAAGAAAGGAGCTCAGGGGCACTGTAATTCACAAACCTGCAGAGTTATAAATGACAGCTATCGTCCAAAAATATACTGAAGTAAGGCTGCCAAGAGGACTTGAAAGCGGGGCAGAATTGCAGGAAACCGATTTCAGGAGGTAGACTGGAATTGCATTGAAAGCATAGGAAAAGACGCAGAACGTCCACAATGATGCACTTGGCCAAAAAGGGCGTATGCGTTTTTTCCTGAATATATTCAGGAAAAAACGCATATGCCCTTTTTGGCCAACCAAGCAAGCTTGCAAAGGAAATCTGCACTACAATGAAGTCTCACTTCCCCCCGGTCAAAAGGGCCATCTGAAAAAAGTGTAAAATCCAGAAAGGCAGGACAGGCCATGGAGAACTGGGAGCCTTGTTATGCTGATGGGCGGGATGTAAATTGCCAACAGACACTCGGGAGAAGTGTATGGTGTTTCCTGAAACATCTAAAAAACAAAGCAACAGAGCCTAGGGCACTTCCACTTATGGTCCTATAGCTTAGGGAAATTAAAATCAAAAAGACACAGCCACCCCAAAGTTTGGGACGCCTCGGTTTACAAGAACCTCGTTTACAGTACAAGTTCAACATCGCAGAAAGTGAAAAATGGATAAAGAAGTTGTGGTATTTACTTACAAAGCAATATCACTCAGCAATGAAATCTATGTCATCAGGCCCTTAGCAGCACAATGAGTTAATTCAGGTATGATGATTCTAACTGAAATAAGTCACACAGAAAAAGAAACATCATAAGATATCACTAATACACGGAATGTAAACTTGGCAACACAGGAACTGAATTCCAAAACAGAACAGGGTCTCAAATTTAGAAAACCAACTTATGCTTGCTTAAGGGGAAAGGTGAGTTGGGGTGCTGCATAAAACCAGAGATTGAAATGAGCACAGATAAAGTTCCTTAAGCCAAATATGGAATAGAAAAGAGCTACTCCTTGCTCAACGAAATGGACTCAACATCCCATATTAAGCGCCTAAGAATGTACCTGACTAGTAAGTATCTTAAAACCTATGGATTGCTATGTCTCCAAAAGAGAATCAAGCATGTGTACAGGGGCATAAACGCAGCAGTGATAGGATTGGAGAGGTTCGGTGAGCAAATGAAGACCCTTTGAAGTCATATTGCATGGTACCCATTCCACGGGTCTCAACTCTCCAGGTTTAAGGTATTCTTCCTTCAGCTAAAACATGTATGTGGAACCCAGAGTATGATCAACCGTGTGAACGGGAGACGTGTTCAAATATGTCTCAGTTTCCCTCCCCTGGTACTCGGGTGCAACATTCCAGACGCTTTACTAACACGCTCCCGACTTGGAGAGTCAGTCCCTTTAACCTCCTGTTTGGCCCAGTTTGCAATTTCTGCGGAAGATGAACAGGAATAGCGAGAACCAATGAGAGACTAGCTGGAGGTGTCTGGACGGGCAAATTTAACTCTCATTTCCCACCAGGAAGAGGAATTAACCAAAGGCTCAGCGTGCCGTGCCGGAACCAGATTAGGGCCTGAAGCCATCCTGCGGTGTTGCGGCCAGCTCAAAAGAAAGCGAGTTGAAGAAAGGAGCTCAGGGGCACTGTAATTCACAAACCTGCAGAGTTATAAATGACAGCTATCATCCAAAAATATACTGAAGTAAGGCTGCCAAGAGGACTTGAAAGCGGGGCAGAATTGCAGGAAACCGATTTCAGGAGGTAGACTGGAATTGCATTGAAAGCATAGGAAGAGACGCAGAACGTCCACAATGATGCACTTGGCCAAAAAGGGCGTATGCGTTTTTTCCTGAATATATTCAGGAAAAAACGCATACGCCCTTTTTGGCCAACCAAGCAAGCTTGCAAATGAAATCTGCACTACAATGAAGTCTCACTTCCCCCCGGTCAAAAGGGCCATCTGAAAAAAGTGTAAAATCCAGAAAGGCAGGACAGGCCATGGAGAACTGGGAGCCTTGTTATGCTGATGGGCGGGATGTAAATTGCCAACAGACACTCGGGAGAAGTGTATGGTGTTTCCTGAAACATCTAAAAAACAAAGCAACAGAGCCTAGGGCACTTCCACTTATGGTCCTATAGCTTAGGGAAATTAAAATCAAAAAGACACAGCCACCCCAAAGTTTGGGACGCCTCTGTTTACAAGAACCTCGTTTACCGTACAAGTTCAATATCACAGAAAGTGAAAAATGGATAAAGAACTTGTGGTACTTACGTACAATGCAGTATCACTCAGCAATGAAATCTATGTCATCAAGCCCGTAGCAGCATAATGAGTGGATTCAGGGACGATGATTCTAACTGAAATAAGTCACACAGAAAAAGAAATATCATAAGATATCACTAATACACGGAATGTAAACTTGGCTACACAGGAACTGAATTCCAAAACAGAACAGGGTCTCAAATTTAGAAAACCAACTTATGCTTGCTTAAGGGGAAAGGTGAGTTGGGTGCTGCATAAAACCAGAGATTGAAATGAGCACAGATAAAGTTCCTTAAGCCAAATGTGGAATAGACAAGAGCTACTCCTTGCTCAACGAAATGGACTCAACACCCCATATTAAACGCCTAAGAATGTACCTGACTAGTAAGTATCTTAAAACCTATGGATTGCTATGTCGCCAAAAGAGAATCAAGCGTGTGTACAGGGGCATAAACGCAGCAGTGATAGGATTGGAGAGGTTCGGTGAGCAAATGAAGACCCTTTGAAGTCATATTGCATGGTACCCATTCCACGGGTCTCAACTCTCCAGGTTTAAGGTATTCTTCCTTCAGCTAAAACATGCATGTGGAACCCAGAGTATGATCAACCGTGTGAACGGGAGACGTGTTCAAATATGTCTCAGTTTTGGTCCCCTGGTACTCGGGTGCAACATTCCTGACACTTTACTAACACTCTCCCGACTTGGAGAGTCAGTCCCTTTAACCTCCTGTTTGGCCCAGTTTGCAATTTCTGCGGAAGATGAACAGGAATAGCGAGAACCAATGAGAGACTAGCTGGAGGTGTCTGGACGGGCAAATTTAACTCTCATTTCCCACCAGGAAGAGGAATTAACCAAAGGCTCAGCGTGCCGTGCCGGAACCAGATTAGGGCCTGACGCCATCCTGCGGTGTTGCGGCCAGGTCACAAGAAAGCAAGTTGAAGAAAGGAGCTCAGGGGCACTGTAATTCACAAACCTGCAGATTTATAAATGACAGTTATCGTCCAAAAATATACTGAAGTAAGGCTGCCAAGAGGACTTGAAAGCGGGGCAGAATTGCAGGAAACCGATTTCAGGAGGTAGACTGGAATTGCATTGAAAGCATAGGAAAAGAGGCAGAACGTCCACAATGATGCACTTGGCCAAAAAGGGCGTATGCGTTTTTTCCTGAATATATTCAGGAAAAAACGCATACGCCCTTTTTGGCCAACCAAGCAAGCTTGCAAAGGAAATCTGCACTACAATGAAGTCTCACTTCCCCCCGGTCAAAAGGGCCATCTGAAAAAAGTGTAAAATCCAGAAAGGCAGGACAGGCCATGGAGAACTGGGAGCCTTGTTATGCTGATGGGCGGGATGTAAATTGCCAACAGACACTCGGGAGAAGTGTATGGAGTTTCCTGAAACATCTAAAAAACAAAGCAACAGAGCCTAGGGCACTTCCACTTATGGTCCTATAGCTTAGGGAAATTAAAATCAAAAAGACACAGCCACCCCAAAGTTTGGGACGCCTCTGTTTACAAGAACCTCGTTTACAGTACAAGTTCAACATCGCAGAAAGTGAAAAATGGATAAACAAGTTGTGGTATTTACTTACAAAGCAATATCACTCAGCAATGAAATCTATGTCATCAGGCCCTTAGCAGCACAATGAGTGGATTCAGGTATGATGATTCTAACTGATATAAGTCACACAGAAAAAGAAACATCATAAGATATCAGTAATACACGGAATGTAAACTTGGCTACACAGGAACTGAATTACAGAACAGAACAGGGTCTCAAATTTAGAAAACCAACTTATGCTTGCTTAAGGGTCAAGGTGAGTTGGGGTGCTGCATAAAACCAGAGATTGAAATGAGCACAGATAAAGTTCCTTAAGCCAAATATAGAATAGACAAGAGCTACTCCTTGCTCAACGAAATGGACTCAACACCCCATATTAAACGCCTAAGAATGTACCTGACTAGTAAGTATCTTAAAACCTATGGATTGCTATGTCTCCAAAAGAGAATCAAGCATGTGTACAGGGGCATAAACGCAGCAGTGATAGGATTGGAGATGTTCGGTGAGCAAATGAAGACCCTTTGAAGTCATATTGCATGGTACCCATTCCACGGGTCTCAACTCTCCAGGTTTAAGGTATTCTTCCTTCAGCTAAAACATGCATGTGGAACCCAGAGTATGATCAGCCGTGTGAACGGGAGACGTGTTCAAATATGTCTCAGTTTTTCTCCCCTGGTACTCGGGTGCAACATTCCAGACGCTTTACTAACACCCTCCCGACTTGGAGAGTGAGTCCCTTTAAACTCCTGTTTGGCCCAGTTTGCAATTTCTGCGGAAGATGAACAGGAATAGCGAGAACCAATGAGAGACTAGCTGGAGGTGTCTGGACGGGCAAATTTAACTCTCATGTCCCACCAGGAAGAGGAAATAACCAAAGGCTCAGCGTGCCGTGCCGGAACCAGATTAGGGCCTGAAGCCATCCTGCGGTGTTGCGGCCAGGTCACAAGAAAGCGAGTTGAAGAAAGGAGCTCAGGGGCACTGTAATTCACAAACCTGCAGAGTTATAAATGACAGCTATCGTCCAAAAATATACTGAAGTAAGGCTGCCAAGAGGACTTGAAAGCGGGGCAGAATTGCAGGAAACCGATTTCAGGAGGTAGACTGGAATTGCATTGAAAGCATAGGAAAAGAGGCAGAACGTCCACAATGATGCACTTGGCGAAAAAGGGCGTATGCGTTTTTTCCTGAATATATTCAGGAAAAAACGCATACGCCCTTTTTGGCCAACCAAGCAAGCTTGCAAATGAAATCTGCACTACAATGAAGTCTCACTTCCCCCCGGTCAAAAGGGCCATCTGAAAAAAGTGTAAAATCCAGAAAGGCAGGACAGGCCATGGAGAACTGGGAGCCTTGTTATGCTGATGGGCGGGATGTAAATTGCCAACAGACACTCGGGAGAAGTGTATGGTGTTTCCTGAAACATCTAAAAAACAAAGCAACAGAGCCTAGGGCAATTCCACTTATGGTCCTATAGATTAGGGAAATTAAAATCAAAAAGACACAGCCACCCCAAAGTTTGGGACGCCTCTGTTTACAAGAACCTCGTTTACAGTACAAGTTCAACATCGCAGAAAGTGAAAAATGGATAAACAAGTTGTGGTATTTACTTACAAAGCAATATCACTCAGCAATGAAATCTATGTCATCAGGCCCTTAGCAGCACAATGAGTGGATTCAGGTATGATGATTCTAACTGATATAAGTCACACAGAAAAAGAAACATCATAAGATATCAGTAATACACGGAATGTAAACTTGGCTACACAGGAACTGAATTACAGAACAGAACAGGGTCTCAAATTTAGAAAACCAACTTATGCTTGCTTAAGGGTCAAGGTGAGTTGGGGTGCTGCATAAAACCAGAGATTGAAATGAGCACAGATAAAGTTCCTTAAGCCAAATATAGAATAGACAAGAGCTACTCCTTGCTCAACGAAATGGACTCAACACCCCATATTAAACGCCTAAGAATGTACCTGACTAGTAAGTATCTTAAAACCTATGGATTGCTATGTCTCCAAAAGAGAATCAAGCATGTGTACAGGGGCATAAACGCAGCAGTGATAGGATTGGAGATGTTCGGTGAGCAAATGAAGACCCTTTGAAGTCATATTGCATGGTACCCATTCCACGGGTCTCAACTCTCCAGGTTTAAGGTATTCTTCCTTCAGCTAAAACATGCATGTGGAACCCAGAGTATGATCAACCGTGTGAACGGGAGACGTGTTCAAATATGTCTCAGTTTTTCTCCCCTGGTACTCGGGTGCAACATTCCAGACGCTTTACTAACACCCTCCCGACTTGGAGAGTGAGTCCCTTTAAACTCCTGTTTGGCCCAGTTTGCAATTTCTGCGGAAGATGAACAGGAATAGCGAGAACCAATGAGAGACTAGCTGGAGGTGTCTGGACGGGCAAATTTAACTCTCATGTCCCACCAGGAAGAGGAAATAACCAAAGGCTCAGCGTGCCGTGCCGGAACCAGATTAGGGCCTGAAGCCATCCTGCGGTGTTGCGGCCAGGTCACAAGAAAGCGAGTTGAAGAAAGGAGCTCAGGGGCACTGTAATTCACAAACCTGCAGAGTTATAAATGACAGCTATCGTCCAAAAATATACTGAAGTAAGGCTGCCAAGAGGACTTGAAAGCGGGGCAGAATTGCAGGAAACCGATTTCAGGAGGTAGACTGGAATTGCATTGAAAGCATAGGAAAAGAGGCAGAACGTCCACAATGATGCACTTGGCGAAAAAGGGCGTATGCGTTTTTTCCTGAATATATTCAGGAAAAAACGCATACGCCCTTTTTGGCCAACCAAGCAAGCTTGCAAATGAAATCTGCACTACAATGAAGTCTCACTTCCCCCCGGTCAAAAGGGCCATCTGAAAAAAGTGTAAAATCCAGAAAGGCAGGACAGGCCATGGAGAACTGGGAGCCTTGTTATGCTGATGGGCGGGATGTAAATTGCCAACAGACACTCGGGAGAAGTGTATGGTGTTTCCTGAAACATCTAAAAAACAAAGCAACAGAGCCTAGGGCAATTCCACTTATGGTCCTATAGATTAGGGAAATTAAAATCAAAAAGACACAGCCACCCCAAAGTTTGGGACGCCTCTGTTTACAAGAACCTCGTTTACCGTACAAGCTCAATATCACAGAAAGTGAAAAATGGATAAAGAACTTGTGGTACTTACGTACAATGCAGTATCACTCAGCAATGAAATCTATGTCATGAGGCCCGTAGAAGCATAATGAGTGGATTCAGGGACGATGATTCTAACTGAAATAAGTCACACAGAAAAAGAAACATCATAAGATATCACTAATACACGGAATGTAAACTTGGCTACACAGGAACTGAATTCCAAAACAGAACAGGGTCTCAAATTTAGAAAACCAACTTATGCTTGCTTAAGGGGAAAGGTGAGTTGGGGTGCTGCATAAAACCAGAGATTGAAATGAGCACAGATAAAGTTCCTTAAGCCAAATATGGAATAGACAAGAGCTATTCCTTGCTCAACGAAATGGACTCAACACCCCATATAAAACGCCTATGAATGTACCTGACTAGTAAGTATCTTAAAACCTATGGATTGCTAGGTCTCCAAAAGAGAATCAAGCGTGTGTACAGGGGCATAAACGCAGCAGTGATAGGATTGGAGATGTTCGGTGAGCAAATGAAGACCCTTTGAAGTCATATTGCATGGTACCCATTCCACGGGTCTCAACTCTCCAGGTTTAAGGTATTCTTCCTTCAGCTAAAACATGCATGTGGAACCCAGAGTATGATCAACCGTGTGAACGGGAGACGTGTTCAAATATGTCTCAGTTTTGGTCCCCTGGTACTCGGGTGCAACATTCCTGACACTTTACTAACACTCTCCCCACTTGGAGAGTCAGCGCCTTTAACCTCCTGTTTGGCCCAGTTTGCAATTTCTGCGGAAGATGAACAGGAATAGGGAGAACCAATGAGAGACTAGCTGGAGGTATCTGGACGGGCAAATTTAACTCTCATTTCCCACCAGGAAGAGGAAATAACCAAAGGCTCAGCGTGCCGTGCCGGAACCAGATTAGGGCCTGAAGCCATCCTGCGGTGTTGCGGCCAGGTCACAAGAAAGCGAGTTGAAGAAAGGAGCTCAGGGGCACTGTAATTCACAAACCTGCAGAGTTATAAATGACAGCTATCGTCCAAAAATATACTGAAGTAAGGCTGCCAAGAGGACTTGAAAGCGGGGCAGAATTGCAGGAAACCGATTTCAGGAGGTAGACTGGAATTGCATTGAAAGCATAGGAAAAGACGCAGAACGTCCACAATGATGCACTTGGCCAAAAAGGGCGTATGCGTTTTTTCCTGAATATATTCAGGAAAAAACGCATACGCCCTTTTTGGCCAACCAAGCAAGCTTGCAAAGGAAATCTGCACTACAATGAAATCTCACTTCCACCCGGTCAAAAGGGCCATCTGAGAAAAGTGTAAAATCCAGAAAGGCAGGACAGGCCATGGAGAACTGGGAGCCTTGTTATGGTGATGAGCGGGATGTAAATTGCCAACAGACACTCGGGAGAAGTGTATGGTGTTTCCTGAAACATCTGAAAAACAAAGCAACAGAGCCTAGGGCACTTCCACTTATGGTCCTATAGCTTAGGGAAATTAAAATCAAAAAGACACAGCCACCCCACAGTTTGGGACAGCTCTGTTTACAAGAACCTCGTTTACGGTACAAGTTCAATATCGCAGAAAGTGAAAAATGGATAAAGAAGTTGTGGTACTTATGTACAATGCAAAATCACTCAGCCATGAAATCTATGTCATCAGGCCCGTAGCAGCATAATGAGTGGATTCAGGTATGATGATTCTAACTGAAATAAGTCACACAGAAAAAGAAACATCATAAGATATCACTAATACACGGAATGTGAACTTGGCTACACATGAACTGAATTACAAAACAGAACAGGGTCTCAAGTTTAGAAAACCAACTTATGCTTGCTTAAGGGGGAAAGTGAGTTGGGGTGCTGCATAAAACCAGAGTTTGAAATTAGCACATATACCATTCAATAAGCCAAATATGTAATAGACAAGACCTACCCCTTGCTCAACAAAATGGACTGAACAATGAGGTATCACCTCACACCTGATAGAATGGGCATCATGAGAAAATCTACAAACAAATATGCTGGAAAGGGTGTGGAGAAAAGGAACCCTCTTCCACTATTGTTGGGAATATAAATTGATACAGTCACTACGGAGAACAATATGGAGTTTCTTAAGAAACTAACAGTAGAATTACCATATGATACAGCAATCCCAGTACTGGACATATACCCAGACAAAACCATAAATCAAAACGAGACATTCACCGCAATGTTCATTGCATCACTATTTACAATATCGAGGTAATGGAAGCAACCTAAATGCCCACAGACAGACGAATGCATAAAGCTGTGGTACATATATAAAATGGAATATTACTAAGCCATGAAAAGGAATGAAATTGGGTCATTTGTAGAGACGTCGATGGATCTAGAGACTGTCATACAGAGTGAAGAAAGTCAGAAAGAGAAAAACAAATCTTGTATATTCATGCATATATGTGGAACCTAGAAAAACTGTACAGATTAACCATTTTGCAAGGCATAAATAGAGCAACAGATGTAGACAACAAATGTATGGACAACAAGGGGGGAAAGCTGTTGGGGGGGTGGTGGTGGGAGGAGTTGAGAGACTGGGATTGGCATGTATACATTTATATGTATAAAATAGATAACCAATAAGAACCTGCTGTATAAAAATATAAAATAAAATTCAAAATTAAAAAGAAATAAAATTTAAAAAATAAAACAGAAAAAACAATTATTCCCTTCACATACATGTATTTATATGAATAAATTATTTCCATGCTTATATCTGTAAATACAAAAAAGAGGAATAAAATCTACCTTGAAGCAAAAACGAAAAAGAGAAAAAAAACACAGAACCCACCAGTTCCACAGAAGGAAACCGTATCAGGGCACTTGCTCCAGTTGTAAACAATTCTGAAGTTGGCCAGTGGTGGGGAATCGTCTCCCATTCAGCCAGCAGCCCCCACGCAACAAGCGTCCTCATTGCAAAGCTGGGGCACCGTGCCGAGGCATCTGTGAGTAAACGTGAGCTGAGCCCCAGGCCAGTTGCTGCTGAACTATTCCCACCCGTCCCAGGTAAAACACCTGAATATATACAAGGACTTGAAAGCCTAGAGGAAGGGCCATAGAGCCACAGGAGTGACAGCATGCTGGCCGACTTGGTGCCTGCAGGCCAGCCAGGATGGTCCTGGCCCTGGGTGCTCTTCTGGAAGGTTTCCATTTCCCTGCCTGAGATACCCGTCCTGTCCCTGCCCCCACTGCTTTTTTCCTTCCTCACCTCTGCCCAGGGAGAAATTCCAGCAGCAGGTATGGGTGACACATCCTCTTCTTTAGCAGGTGGCAGCCTGGCAACTGCTGCAGAAAGTCCAGCAGAGCCCCACTCACACTGGGCCACCCACAAAGCCGTGGCCTCTCACTCCCTCCCACCAGCCCAGCCCCGAGACTGCTGACAGGGCAGAGAAAATGGCGTCAGGCACGGCTGCAGGGGCTCTTGCTGCCTGGAGTGGTATTTATATTGATCTCAACCCAGGCACACCTGGGGAGGGCTGGCCCGCACGGTAAGGCTGCCCAGGTCAGCCAATCATCACCCCTCAGGGGCTCACAGTTGCAGAAAATGGAACTTGCTGAACCGGCCAGGTCCAAGGAACAGGTGTGGGCTCCTGAGAGTCAGGAGAGACAAGGGGCTGCAGCTTTGGCTTGTTTTCTAATCATTTTATCTGGCCCATGAGTGGGAGACAACTTCAAGAAAACCCTCTCCTTATGAGAGGAACCCAGGAGTCAGGGAGAGGAGGGGTGGGTGGTGGTTGGAGACAGAGGCCTGGTGCCCCGGGTGCAGTGGAAGTCTCTGGAAGACTAGGTGGAGGGAGGCCGCACAGAGTGATGCCCAGGGTCACAGACCTGTCGCAGCTGCTGTTTGTTAGTTCAAGTCCTGCTCTGAGGTGCTCTGTGTCAGCTCTGAGCGACAGGTGAGCTGGGGGTGCTCTGCAATGAGGGCTATGTGCACGGTTCCTGTGTGCCCAGCCCTGCCACGGTACCTGCAAGGGTAGCTCTGTATCCTGGGAAGGGCCTGACCACGAGAGCCCCGTGGGCTGGGGTGGGGGTGGGGTACCTGCCCAGGTGAGCTCCATATTCTGGGATTGGTCTGACCACGAGAGCCCCATGGGCTGCTGGGGACCTGGTAAAGGATGTCAGGACAGTCAGTGAAGCCACCGAGGATATACCTCCAGTTGCTCCTAATTCCTACACCCTGCTGGTCATTCTACCAACCACCAGGACATGGTATTCTGTATTAGTCTTCAATGATGCCTTCTTTTGTATTCCATTAGTCCCAGAGTCACAAGAAATTTTGGCTTGTGAGTGGCAGGACTCAACATACAACTAAAACAATACTTCCGGACCGTCTTGCCCCAAGGGTGCAAAAATTCCCACACCATCTTTGGGGAAAGCTTAGCTAAAGACCTAAAAGTTCTACCTCTGGAAAAGGAAACCCTCCTTCAGTACGCAGACGACATTCTGATCGCCAGCCCTACTAAGGAGGCCTCTGAACTACCAAGCCAATAAAGGATAGAAGTTGTCCAAGAAAAAGCTCAAATATCACAGACTGCAGTGACCTGCCTGGGCTTCATTCTCACAGAAGGTCGGAGAAGCCCATCCCAGGAAAGGGAAGAAACCATTTGCAGCCTTACCCCTTTCTAAAACTAGAAGACAGCTTAGGGGTTCCTGGGGAGGCCAGGGTTTGCTGCTTCTGGATCCCTAACTACAGTCTACTAGCTGGGCCTCTATATGAAACACTGAAAGGAAAAGATGATGATCCTTTTGAATAGAATCCAGAAGTGGCCTTTCAAGAATGGAAAGAGCAGTCAATTCAGACCCTTGCCCTGGAACTCCCTAATTTAGCTAAACCCTTTGACCTTTACATTCCCGGTGAAAGGTGAATCGCCATTGGAGAATTAGTGCAAAAACTGGGACCACTTGAAATGGAACAATGCAAGAATGCCATCCAGGTAGGATAAACTACGGTCACCAAGGGGCTTGGCCCACTGCCGCATCTGGCCAAGATACTGGCGGTATCTAAAAACCTGGAAATCAGCAGCCCAAAAGGCCACCTCCCTCCTAAGGGAAAAGGACCCCACGTGGTGATCCTAACCACCAACCATGCCCTGAAGTTGCAGGGTTCGCTCCGTGGGCACACCGACCTCGAGTGAGGAGGCCCTCCAACTCCAACATCCAGAGAGATAACCGGGGGCAACAGGGCACCATGACGACTCGTGTGAACATCACTTGACCTGGAGTTTCTCTCATAAAACAACAAGAGTGTGTCCCAAAAGAGCAGACTACTGCTTGCAGGACTTACTGCACCCAGAGGGGAGCTAATAATCTTGGCGGGGGAACCGTATATCACACTGTCACCATAGAAAAGCCTACAGACACCGTGATGATGGTGGCCAATAAGACCGGCTGGACTCCTGTTTACTTCAAAAGGCTGTTGACTCAGTGGTCATCATGGTCCTTGATCACCACTGACCCTGGACTGTCTGGGAGTTGAGCGGGCAGGGCTCTGACACCTGGTGCTGTTTGTACGTTAATTCAGGGGCCTAATTGAAGAAAGCGCAGACTACTGGTCAGAGCATCTAGGCTGGCAGAAACGGTCAGCCTAAGGTGGCCGAACAAATGTGGGGCGGGGTGAAACCGGCCCCCACAGCGTCTCTGCACATCTCTTTCCTGGACCCTTAAAGGTCATTAGAATCTATAACACTTCCAATGCTGGTGCTCAGGTGGACGAGCAGGGAGGCAGGGGACCTGGGGACAATCAACGTCACCTGGAGGCTGCTGGGGAGAAGCTCTGACCCTCGCCCCCGGGTATTAGGGCTCCCAACTCAGCACTCAGCAGTTACAGAAGAAGTGTCTGCACCCTCAGCACTCCAAGAATGAGGAACGGGACAAAAGGCAGAGGAGGGGTTTGTCCCCAGCAAAGCCCATTAAAAATCCCTGGGAGATAAAAATAGAATCTGGGCAATAAAGTCAAGTCTAACCTTTTTTATCCTTTGTGCTTTGTCTAATTTCACGTGCTCCTAGGGTCCCGCATGCAGAGGTTCCACACCTGGCACTTCAGACCAGATTTCCTAGTGCAGAATGGCTGGGTCGACACCTCAGCTCCTGGGGCCCAGTGCAGACTCCGCGATATAGAGCCTGAGCTGCAGCCAACCTGGCCCTCGAGAGCTCCGCCCCCTCCCTCCCACTGACTCTGACAGGATCTCTACACAGCAGCCCAGCCCACAGCCCACGGGGTAGTGCATGCTCTCACCTCTCCATTCTCTGATCAAAATATAAAGTTTCCTTTGCTTGTGAACCAAACTCAGTCTCGATCTGTTGGCCCCAATGACACTGGGCAGGGGGACACTTGTTGGGGTCCACTCTGGAGGATCAGTAACAGAAATTGAGACTATTGTAACCTCAATGAACAGATGTGTGAGCCAAACTGTAGTTAACATAGAACAGTGTATAAGGCTCGGGTAAAATAAGATGTTTCTAACACTTCCATTTGATATTTCCATCACTTTATTATAAGCAAGTTCAGTGAAAAGGTTTGTCTTATTTGTCAGG
The DNA here is from genome assembly GCF_039906515.1 of Pseudorca crassidens. Classification (NCBI taxonomy): domain Eukaryota; kingdom Metazoa; phylum Chordata; class Mammalia; order Artiodactyla; family Delphinidae; genus Pseudorca; species Pseudorca crassidens. The sequence goes on from NW_027136119.1 coordinate 175,285, forward strand.
TCAATATGAGAGAAACGAAGTGATTTCTTTCCAAGGATGTACATCTAATAATCTTGGTTAAAGCTTCAATCTTGTTTTAAATGCTTTTCCATTGAAAATGATACCTCTCTTTCAGCTCCCCCATTTCTGAGAAGTATAAAATCTTATAATTTATTATTACCAAAGGGGAAAGGTGGGAGGAGGGATAAATTAACAGTTTGGGATTAACACATACACACTGCTATGTATAAAATAGATCATCAACAAGGAACTACTGTATAGCACAGGGAACTACACTCAACATTTTGCAATAACCTATAAGGGGAAATAATCTGAAAAAGAATAGATATTTTTATTGACATCATCTATCAATGACAGTTAAAGTGTAACCTAAGGGAAGCTGGTGGTGAGTGCTTCTGACCCTGAAGACTTCAATCATCTAAAGTTTGGACTCTGCCTACTTCCCAAGGCCCTTAAGGAACATATGTGTAGCCGTAGCTTAAAAAATTCCCCAGTTTGGGTTTCGGGGAGACACTGATTTTGAAAAAGCCCTGGTGTTCTCCTTACATGAATGGGACTCTTCCTACTGCTAAAACATGTCTGTCACACCCAGAGGATGGTATACCGTCTGATCGGGAAGAGTTTGGAAAAGGCATCTCATCTCCTCATCTCCTGGTGCTCGGGTTCACCCCTCCAGCGTCTTTATTAACAGTCTCCCCACTTGGAGATGTCAGCACTGTCAACATCCTGTTGCGTACAGTTTGGAATTTGTCCAGAGGATGAAGCGGAAGGATGAGGAACAATGAGAGACAAGTCCTAGGTGTTCAGACAGGCACATGTCACTCTAATTTCCAATCAGGAAGACGAATTGACCAAAGGCTAGGGTTGCCCATGGAAACAGTATAGGGCTTGAGGAAATCCCGCTGCTTTGTGGCCAGTTCCCATAAACACAAGTTGAACAATGGAACTCAGGGGCAGTAAAA